>NC_040878.1:43975613-44285817 GCF_003676215.2 Rhopalosiphum maidis
GTATTTATTATTTTCAAAATATCCGGTTTGATTTTTGTCATTAAGACTATTTGTGTACTATTAAATTAATTGTCCTAAAGCTAAATTGTGTATAGAGCAGCGGTTCCCAATCTTTTTAGTTGTGTGGACCACCAGTTTTGTTAAAAAATAGTTGAGGCCCACTAATGACTAATAACACACCTATAATACATAATATTATTTTAAATATATATGTTAGTAATGTTAGTATTATATGGTCCATATATCTTTTCTACATTGCTCTAACCTATGGGTTGGGAACTGCTGGTGTAAAGTATTATAGTTTAGGACGTGGAAACTCACGTCATATGCAAACAATTTATAAATATGCATTAATATTACAGGACCAACTGTAATAGCTATTTCTATATTATATTTCTGTTTCATGCGATCAATACTTAAATAGGTTCTAAATGATGATAGATTTCACTGATTTCGGTAATTGTGTTGTTTAGGGTAAACAATAATTAATTATACCTAATACCATCATTATATAATCAATGGTTATACTATATACATGTATTACACATATGAGTAGTGATCATTTTTAAAACAAAAAATACTCTACCTATAATACTTAAATATATTAAATAATCTACATTAAGAAGAAAAACCAACATTTTCGTTATTATTTCTTTCGATTTATTTATAGAAACAACTGTGATATTAGTTAATAATTAATGATCTTTTAGTACATTTATATAACAACCCAACTACTTTATATGGTTTTAGTAGTTTTCAAAATGTGTCAATCTGTAACATAAAAAAAATATATCTGTTAATGGGTTGCATTTACATTTCACAATTGTATTTAATTGTAAAATTAGTAAATATATGCAATCAAGATAGATCATAGGAATGTGTCAAAAGATAGAAGTTTAAAATAAATACTGTATACAGTGTCCATTATGAAACTGAATTACTTTGTTCACCATAATCTAAATGTTGATTCACTCTTGTTTAGGAGTAAGTACATTGTATGGTTAAGGAATCAAAACCAAAACTTATACATATTAATATATTGTACTATTGATTATAAATTCTATAGGAAGGCTATGTCATAATAAAATAGATCACCTCTTTTTTGCCAAACATCTAATACAGTTTATATAATTTTTTATGTTAAAAGTTGTATTGAGGTAATAATAATTTAATGTGATTTTTTCATTAAAATAAAGAATATTTTTTCAGTAAAATTTATACTCAATGATACTGCATTATGTATAAGCTATAAATTGTAACTTTTGCAATGCAAAACTGTCATTTATTAAGTTAATATTTTAGGAATAGAGTAATAAAGGAAAAGCAATGATATAAAAAGTAAAATGTGGATAATATTACTAATGGTTGTTATTATTACCTATACAGTAAAGCTTCAGATTTATTATTGGCTAAACCAAGATATCCACCATTGGGTGAGAAATCTATACAATTAATTTTCCCAACATTATCGGATGTTGTAGGGAAATTAGAAAACACTGTTTTGGATGGTACATGTAACTGAAAAAAATTAATTATACATTATCATACAATAGAAAACTAAATATAATAAAAATATAAAGAAACTGTTAATATTACCAATTTAATAGCATCATTCTTTTGATTAGAAACCATAGCTAAAATATCTGAACTTTTGTTGAAGCTTAATTTTGAAACAGTGGTCACCAAATTTAAAATGGTTTTATCTGGCTTTGGATTTACATCGCAGGGTAATTTATATAAATTAACAACACCTGACGATGAGCCAGCAGCCAAATATTGATTGTCTCCAGATAGTGCTAAACTAGTGCCTTGGAGACAGCCATCATCCATAAATTTCTTTATACACGTCCGACTGTTCATATCCCATTCATAAATTTCACCATTTTCTATATATGATTTAATATTTTTTAATATTAACTTATTTTAGATAAGAGGTTAGATTTATACATTATTAATAGAAAAAAATTAAGATAATTATAATAATAGTATAAAAGATACTGTCTTATGGTTTGATATAGATTAGCGAGTTGAGAAATTACCGTTCATTATTAGTATTCTATATTCCTGCCCATACTTAGATTATGTACTATTTACTATTCAAGTAACAAACTTAAAAAACATAAATGTATTTACCTCCAAAGGAATACATTCTCTTCCCATCATTGGTAAAAGTTAAGGCATTTGCTGAACCATTCATCTTCAATGTGGTTATCCATTCTTTGCTTTTAGCAGTAAACAAGTGAATCTCTCCAAACTTGCCACAAGAAGCTATTAATTTCCCGTCAGGTGACATTGAAAAGTTCTATCAACATTTTAATTTGTAAGAAATCAAGTTATAGGCAATAAAAAACTCATGAAAACTATTAATTACTAACATCCATTCTAGTCTGTCCAATATTATGATGAACAGGAACAAACATTGACCTTCCTTCCATTAAATCATAGCAGTAAAAATTTCTTTGTGTCCTAGACCCAGCTACAAACTGCTTTCCATCAACAGTGAAATGTGCACAATCAATAGCAAATTTTTGAAATTTAATAGATTGTAATTTTTCATTTTTAAATCCATCAACCTGTAAACAATTATCTTACATATTTGTAATTCAAGAATTAAATTTAAAATCATACCTGTACAATTGAAGCTCTTCCTGATATACCAGCAATTAATGCCAAACTGGATGTAGGATGAAATTCTACTGACTTGACGATTTTGCCACAAGATGATGTGGACAAATTTAAATTATGTAATTTTTTTATACCAATCAAACCTTTAGCTAAATTTACTCCTTTTTTTGTACGAACTAAATTACCACTGTACTAAAATAGTTTTAAATTATGTTAATTTATAATTAAATACCTATTCATATATATATATAGATATACAATATTTTGGTAATATTTACTTTTAACAAATCCACATCTTCATCTTCATCATCTAGTAATACTTGTTTTGACTGGTTTGTAGTAATTTTGGCCCATTTAGGTTTTCCAACAATTCCAACATACTTTTGTTTCAAAAGTTTTCTCTGCTCTTTGCTAAATAAGAAAAAATGAAACAATATAATTTTTAATTTGTCAGAATAATAAAAAAAATTAAACTTACTTGGAATCTGAGTCATCTTCATCTCGCCATGCTCGTTTCAATTTTTTTTTACCCTTCAAGTTGTCTTCTAGACAATCACTAGTAATCAAAATTATTAAAAACATGAGTTATTTTTGCAGTTTTTAAAGTAAATAGATATGCACAAACATCAACATAATTAATTAATACTAGAACACGTATAATATTTTACATTGTATTCTAAGGTTAGGAATCATTGTAATAAATAACTTGTATATGAGGTAAAAATTAAAATTTCTATGAATCAAATGATTTCTTTTTTAGTCTTTGCTTATATTTATCTCACAACGATCAACTATAGTAACATAAATTAAATAATACTTACATTGTCTTAGATTTATTCATGGCTATTTGAAGTGACCAATTTTATCGTTACTTAAGATTTTTTAACACAGATAAGATTTCAATATTGTGACTGTTGATTGACAATTCCTGACATTAAAAATGAGTGGTTTATGAGTACCGTATGCTCATGTGCACTTAGACTGGATTACTGTTTCTGGTTTCAGTTCAGTTGCCAAACGCCATGTGCAAGACCACGATTAGACTTGTTTACATTTGATAACGCATAGAATAGATAAGATATCTAACGACAACTTTCAATGCAACAATTTATATACCTATCATTTGTTTTACCGTAAGGTGGAATGAATTATATATTTATGGAAATCCACTTTGAATAGATAGTACTTAAAATATTTATGTATCTAATAATTTACTGGTAGTATTTATTATCCATCTTGGTGGTTGTGAATTTTTTTTTAAATCTTTTATGTTTATCACGTTTTCTGTAATCACCTGATACTTGATACATCGTGTATAGAAGTTCTAATAGTCACCATTAACGGCAGTAACTACTGTACTGGTCTTGTGTTTTGGAAATTTAGCGGGAACGCTTGATTTACTCGATCTGCCATGCCTGGAATGCCCAAAGATCAACAAGAACAGGAAACCGATAATACCGTCCAATCAATACAACCAACTCTGACGGATCGCCTGAACAAATATCTGTTGTGCGCCTATTTGAATCGTCTAAACGAAGAAGATAGTCGCGGTGGTGGTCAGCGATTTGTTCACGAAGACGACACGGTCGACGCAGACACCGAAGAAGCGTTTTCTAATTGACTGTAAATTTATTATTGTTTCACGTCATTGTTTTCTTACTGATCAGCGATGGATGATTTTGACGATAACGATTTTGACAATTTGGTCGAAGGTCGTCTCGACGAAGATGTCGATAAATATTTGGAGCCACAGGAACGAGACGAGCCACAGGACCGAGACGAGCAAGAACAAAATGAGGAAAAAAGAATGGTTCCAGTGAAGATACGCGTGAGGAATCCACAACCCAAATTGAATGCTGAAAGGTAATCATCATTTTGTTGTAGGTAATGTAGGTGGGTTAGGTATCTATGATACTTATGGACAAAAAGTTTAAGTGATTTTTCATAGTTAAATTTTAATCACACCAGTGACTAATGTATGTTCTTTATGGTTGAATAATATTCTATAGTAATAATACAATTCCAAATTTAGTCACCTCTTGTACTATTTTTTAATAAAAAATTTAAAATCATTGATAAATTATTAGATTCAACTGATTCAACTAAGATTTTGATTTATTTTTAATTTTAGTTTGGTACCTATTTATGTAGTATTTGTTTTTTGTATTATACTCTGTCTTACCAGGGGACAGGTCTTGCAAAAACTGGGTGGCTAAGTGCATCCTTTACAGAAATATCACAATATATTTAGTGTTCTCATAAAATTACTGATTTAACAGTCTAAACGGAGTATTGGCCGTCATTCTATATACTCTAACTAGTCAGTCCTGACCCGACATATTTTCTAGTAAGTCAGAGTATTATTAGATCCTTAAAAAATCATTAAAAACAAATGAGTACCTATAAAACATTGTTATTCAATAAGTTAAATTTTAAAAATTATTATAAACAATTGTTGGACTAAGAAACATGATATAGAGAAAGTTTTTATACTAGTTTTTTTCTATATATTTATTAAAAAAATGTCTTATTATTTTGTTAGGTATATTGACTAATTTCAAGCAATGTTAAAGTGTAATTTTGTTCATTATTTATTCTAGGTTGCGAGGTCCTCGTGGGTTATCTGTACTCCCAACATGGTTTGAAAACATTGAGTTGAAAGGCAAAGGTCATGAATCAGAAGATCTTAATGCTGTCATAAACCGTTTAGAACAATGGACACATAGATTATTTCCTAGGTATACATTTGATGACTCTCTCGATAAGTTAGAGAATTTAGGCAAAAAAAATGAAGTTAAGGTGTTGTTAAAACGAATAAGGATGGATTTGGAAAGTAATGATTGTATAACACAACTCGATGATGAAGAGGTTGAACCACCACCCCCTCAGATTGATGCATTTGATCGGATTGCTAATACTGTAGACATATTCCTGTGACATCTACTCCAAGTGTCAGTAACACTGGATTAACTGAAGAACAAAGACAAAGGATGATGCGTAACCGAATGTTGGCTGAGGAAAGGCGACAAGCTAAGATTAGAGCTCGTCAAGAACAAGAAGTAAAAGCTACAACAAATGCTGATTCTGAATCTTTTGATTCTTTGTAATATTATTAATAATTTACAATTGTAAATACATATTTATGTGTCTATACATCTAAGAAATATTTATTTTTTATAAAATTAATTATTAATTTAAAAGCTTTAGTAACGGGAAAATATTTTTAGTTGTGATCATTAATATACTATGAAAATTTAAATTAATGATATAAAATATAAAAAAAAGTTAAAGTGAAAGTCTTTGTATTTATATACTACCAATTACCATTAATATATTACTCGTATATAATAAATTATGATATAAATTTATTGTCATATGTCATGATTATAACCTAATAAGTTTAAACAATATAATATTATAATGCACTTATATATCTATAATATTTTTTGTTTATTCAGTCTTCATTTTAAATTTTAATGTAGACTAAACTAAAAATATAAGTAGGTAGTAAATCTCAAGTTTTTGGATAAATTTTTTATTTCGGTCAAATAAAATTTGTATTGAAAAATTCCTATTATTTTCAGATAATCTTTAACTCGGAACTAGAACTTAGAAAGTACTAATATAAACATTTATTTAGTTGAACATTTTATGAATACAGTTATTCGTTTTTGAGTTTACAAAAAGTATAAGGAAATCAGTTTTGTATTTTTATCTAATACCAGTTTTGTGTAAAAATTTGGTTTTTTTTTTTTGTTTCTGTCCAAGAATTTTTTCTTTTGACTTCATAAAGTATTAACTAGAGAATACCAATTTTCTTCTAAAAACCTTTTTCAAGGTTGAAAATCAAAGCATTATTACTATAATAAAAGACGATGATAGATTCAAATTTAAAAAAAAACTATATTGTAAAATTAATACTAAAACATTTACATCAAAGGTGTAGATACATTTCAAATTATTATTCTAAATTCCTACTTCACTATATCATCATTGACATTAAAGATTTGGGCTGTTCTCTATTGAATTAAATACGTCATTTTATCTAGCTGTATTTTTTCTAAATAGCATACTAGGATATTTGTCTATAATCAATGGAATTTAAAGTTGTAACCATGATTGACAATATATCAATATTGATAAATGTCAGTAAAAAAAATTAAAATACAATTTAATCGCACATTATTTCATCAGGCGAAGGCCAATTGGAACTATTTTAAAATTAAGGGGTGCAACCGCACACCTAATCCCCCTCCCAAATAAAACTGGTCGTTTGGACAAAGGTAATCCATTAGGACTGAAGACTATTGAAGTATTTGCATATTTGTTTTGCACAGTTATATAAAAAGCAGAGTACGAAACAAATACATTTCATGCTTTCACGCAAAGCTGTATAGGTAGTTTTAAAATTTTATTTTGTACATATAAATGCATATTTTGAGTTATTATTGTTTTAAAAGCATATTTTACATTTGAATTTACCATTTAATACACGTTGAGACATATTTAACTTAAATAGTTAAATCAATGTTTTCCACATCGAAGTTTTTATTTCAAACAATAATTTTATTTATTTTTAATTTTTGTCTTAGTTTTTTATATTAATCAGGTTAAAAATGTACAGTATAAATTTCTAAAATTATTAATCAAATAAATAATAATTTGTAGTAAGTTAAACCTTTCTATTAGCTTAGACTAGGAGCAGAGCCCCTCATGTATTACATATTTCTCAATTTAGGTTTATAACCAAAAAAAAATTTACGACTACACCACTGTAAATAATATACTAAAGACAAATTATATGATAATTAAGTTCCAGCGATTTATTCCTTTTCAACTTTTGTTGTTCTGTGTTGAGTGAGTTAGCCTGATTAAAAATCAAGTTGCTGGATTGCTTGGTCTGTATTTTTTTGTGTCTATTAGTGACATTTATTTAGTAAAATATTATTGCTATTTTTACGAGAACAATAACATACTTTATTATAAATTGATAAACCAATTTCGTTTACAACATACGTAGATACTTAGATCACTTCTTTATTGCCTATGCTTATAAATGTTTAATAATATGGTTTAAATTTTAGTAGGTATATCTAACCTATTTAACACGATTTATAATATTTGGTAATTTAAAATCTAATATCTTTCCCTCCAGATTAGAAATAATTCTATTTATCTAGCCTGTGAGTTTTATTTTTTGATTGATAAATTTCATTTTTTGTATAAATATTTATGCTGTTCTATTGACTATTGTGCTAATAATTTATTCAGTACACGTTTGTAAATTACTCATATCTACCGATGTCGTTTATTATTTACTGTTTTAAATCATAATATAAATTGTTTATTTCAAAATTCGAAGTAGATGTAAATAAACTCATTCAAAGCAACAGGGTAATTTTAGCGGTCTTAGGTAAATGTTGTAGATAACATTTCATTATTAATTCCCACTAACATAAAATAATAGGATTTAGGTACTTTTATAATTTATAATCTTACTTGGGAGAGAAAATTAAAAGTACCCAAGACATAATATAATAGATTCTATTATTTAGTTTCCACTTATGTATTACTATAGGTAACTATTTATTAATGTAGTAATAGTGAATTGATTTCCGAGATCTACTATATGTTTTAGTTGATTTTCCGGTTATTAATAGGTATGTACGAGTTGTTTCCTTATTGTTGGTTTATCAAAAGAGTGCACGGTCATAAAGAATTCGACTGCCACATACAACTCTGCTAGAAGTGCAGTCGGAAACATATATATATAATGCAGCAGCAATGGGACTAGAAAATACAAGAAAAACTGAGAAAAACAAATTTTGTTGAGAGAAGTAATGCCGGATTACCAGTAGGTAATCTCATTACCAGATACTAGTTTTTAAAAACAATGTTTTAAATTGTTACCTATAACTACTAAATTTTTTTACTAATAATTTTTTTTAATAAGTAATAAATTATAATATAATACAATAAATAATTAATAAATAAAAATTAATGAATGATTTTCAAAATATGAAAAAACTAAAAAGAACAACATTTTTGAGAAACTTGTCATCCAATTTCCTCGTGGTGTCTCTTGAGTTACGCTAATAGGCTGAATATTTGACTAAATATTGAAAATAAAAAAATATAATGACTCAAGAATTAATTCAACGGTATCGGTGTAGGTAAACAGGTACCCAGGAATCAACTCGTACGCAGACTTTACTAAAGAAAAAAAAATGTATTAGGTAGGTATACTAAGAGTTGTTAAAGTTGTTAGTAATAAGTACTGAGAAAAAATATTTTAAAGAGTTTTTTTCAATTGATAACCAGTATACTTACGCAGTCATACATTTAATACACTGAATCAGATTATTTGCAAGTACCTACATATTATTTAAGTTTTATGGTAATGAATACAATTTACTTGAATGCAAGTTGAATTCAATTTTAGTAATTTAATTCAACTGGTATCAACAAGGTTAAACTTCAAAGTTTGAATCACGGATCATTAAAGAACGGGTAAAGCGAAGTAGTTGATTCCGTGTTCAATAGCAATTTGCTGTTACTAGTTGTAAATAATTATTTTTAGAACAAATGTTAAACCAAAAGTCGGCTTAACATAGTGTTAACACAACGTCTTGCCTCATAATAAATTACTGTACAAATTAATATACGTAAGAGAAAAAAATAATACGAATGCATTTTTGATTTAAGATAATTATAATTTAAGTAATATACTAATATATGCCTTTTAATATACCTCGATACATGTCAATACTCCAGTTAGATGTTTATATGCGTGGTATTGTATGCTACGTGGAGACTTTGGGCAATTTAATAAATGCTCACCGTCTTGGAGTTCTTCTCAGTCACATCTTAGGTTATCCTCGTCGATGTTTCATTTTATGAGGTTTGACCATGTGTATTGTTTGCATACTTATTTATTTTAATATATGGAAGATAAAATGATCATGTATTTTGATTTTAATATATTTCACTGTTCAATGAACAAAAAAACATACACAGTGCTTCAAGCAATAAATTTGTTTAATTTATTTGGCTATAATTTATTTTAAAACGTTTACAAATTTATATTATATATATCTTAGTTATTTAATTTTTTATTCTGTTTCACAACACATTTTGTTCAGACATAATTTTTTTTACTTGTAAAAATGCGAATAATGTAGCCTATCTATTTAAATTATACATATAAAAAAAAAAATTGTTTCAAGTTTCAATTTGATAAATGTCGCTAAATATGAATTTTATTGCGCAGATACTAAATATCCATATAATAATACCAGACTTTTTTTTAACAATTATATAATAATAATAATAATAATAATAATAATAATAATAAATAACAAATAAACGACTAGATCGAAATAAACAAAAAAAAAAAAACATCATATTTTTATAATTCGTTATTTTCAGTTTTGTTGCATTATTTGACTTACGAACAAAGTAAATGTAAAATAAATTAACGAAAAATAAGCCAAAACATTATCCAACATCTTAAAAGATCTTAGATACTTAATAAGAACAATATTGTTTCTTAAATTGTTCGATTCGTTTCAAACATTGCGCAATGGCATATAACAAACTGTTTTTATTCTTAACATTTGTTATTTTTTTTATACACTAGCCAACACAAACAGAAATTACATAAACATTTTACAATTGGATGAGATTGTCTGAATTTCTTAATTTTTTTTTTTTTGTAATTAAATTATTATTGTGTACACGGATGATTGTAACAGCTGTGTTGTATATCTTCCATGACTTAACTATATTTATTATTTTTATACAATACTTAAAAAAATTCCCTTTTTAAGGGTTGTAACATTATTATAATATTAAAACGCAGTAACAAAATTGTACGTACACCAAAATTTTGCAACACACACTACACAAAAAACAAAAACAAAAAAATTTGTTTCTTTTTTTTTTTTAATAAAACAATAAAATAAACTAAATTCTAGTATACAACTAACGTGAGCCGTATGCCGTTAGTGCACACTATAATAATAATAATAACAATAAATGATTAGATATTAGTATTTAATATAAATTTGATTATAACATAGGTTATGCTAGAAAGTTGCAAACGGTTTCTAACGATTAATTTGTATATACGACCATTTTGAAACCAGCGTTGGATTTAACCTATGGACAGTAATATTAGCCCGGTTAGCTCCACCACTCAGGACAATCGTTGGGCACATTCATACACGTATAATATTATTATTATCATTATAATATAACAGTAGACCGCACAAAGTTATTCTTATTTAATGTTCACAATTTGAGTGTTCTAGACAAACCGGGCATGGAATGACTTCTACTAAATTGAGAAATAAAAAAACTAAAAAAATATAACAATAATAGTTATGTACACCAAACGTTGGTTCAAAATTTGACGAATATGTCCCGGACGTCATCGTCTATATAGTACAGCATAAGCGAAATATATTTGAGCGAAGAATTTAATATATTTAGATGAGGAAATATTTATTAAAAACAAATTAAACTATAATTATAGTTATAAACAAACATTGCGGTAATAATAATATGTTTCGGCTTTTCTTTTTAATTATTGTCGTTAGAAAAACCTATAAAATAATAACTTCGGGCCATTTATTTTGTTTACATATTATACGCGACGAGTTTGAGCAAAAAAAATTCAGTTTATCTTCTGTCACGTCAACGTTTTTGGCACATTGGAGTTACACAGGGTGAGCGGTTCACAGCATACCGGTGCGTTATTGGAAGGGACGCAGCGGAAATATAAGAAATTCTAAAGGACAAAATAAATTTGGTTCGGATCTGTGATAAATCATCCCCCTGTGTGTTGTGCTTTGAAAATGAACGATTTGAGCACATTCAAAACCCCTTAGGATATTTTTGCAATACAAACAGTATACGTACGGACGTTCGAGACATTTTCGCGAGCTGTTCATTCCAACATTAACACTAATCTAAAAATATTAGTAATATTATTTGTTTTTTTTTTCTTAAACATCATTAATTATTTTACACAATAGTAATAAATAACATTTCTTTTTTTTTTTTGGCACTTAAACTAACTAAGTTGTATTTTTATATTAATAATAACAACACGATGGTTATACAGTACTGTTTTTTTTTTTGTTCATTAATTTTTAAATAATAGAATTATTATTTTAATTATTATTATTATTTTAAATAACTCCTCTGAAGCAAATTAGTTCTAACTTGAGCATTTTCATCTATAAATCTTTTTATTTCTTATATGTTTATTTTCCGCCGTAGATTTCGATGATTTTGTCTTGGTCGACAGTCTCGAATATGTGAGGGGCATCCATTAGTATTCCAAGGGTGCCGGCGGTGGTGACAAAGAAGAACAGATACAACTGCAGTCGATCAATAACCATCGCCACGTACTTCCAGTCTTCTCTTATCTGCAATCAAAAAAAGTGGAGGTAGTGGTAAGGAGAGACCCCACTCCCACCACCGCGCGAGTGAGTAATTTACAGTAATCATCGATACAATGAACCAAGTTGTCAAATAACGGGCACCTGTTTTATAAGTGTGTTGATTTTATGCATGGAAATCTATTGGACGATTAGTAAAACTTTTTAAATTATAATATTGAATAATGATAAATTATCTTATTTTATAATTCACTTCTGTGAACAAAAATAACTTGCTTTTTGTTGCAAGTTGGTGGGTACTGATTATAGTGCAGTATAGAGTGATTAATATTTTATTTAAATTTTTGACAGTTTACCAGTATATAAATATATTTTAAGAGGGATTTGAGAGATTTGTTTTAAATTGTTTATTTTTAATCGAATATATATTTATTTTATAAGTATGATGATTCTAGATTTCTGGTATTAAATAATATAATTAATAATTCATGTTATTTTTTGCCTTATAAAATGTAATGTTTTAACACAATCACATACTAAAATACTGTATATACTTGATATATACTATATTTTTCTATACATATATGTCTGGGTTTAATGAAATGGCGTCACGGTGTCACAATGTCATATAATAATATCTGTAGTTTGTATGCTATTAATCCATTTTAATTTGATATTAATATACAACCGTATACTTTATTTCAAAAACAGTATCATGCTTCTAATATTTAAATTGTCTTATTACTTAATGTAAATATACAAATAATAATTATTGTATTTTTAAAGGGATCAGAGTAATATAATTTAATTTTAATACGAGTATAATATTATTATGTAAATTTTAATATGTTTATTTGTATCGTATTTTTTTTAAGTCTTGAATTATAATAATATTTATATAAACGATATTGTATATAATATAATATAGTATATATCCTGATGTTAATATGCTTTAAAATCTATAATAAAAAATAAAAATAAAATTTAAAGTAATTTGTTTATAATATTTTAAAAATATTTACTAACAATAGTTTTGTGTTAGTGGTCGATGAAAATGTATGAGATTCAATAAAGAAAATAATCCTTTATGAAAAAAGTTTAAAAGGGCGGGAGAAAAAATAAGTAAACTGTCATAATAAAATGTTCTTTGCAAATCATAAATCGTTTCTATTCGTAAACTAAAATGCATCCAAGAGAGGAAAAATTGAGAATAAAAATAAATGTTAATACAAAAATATATCACTGTTGAAAAATCTCCAGAACATATGTTTCCTTTTTGATTTTGAGTGGTGTGAGAGAGATATTGGTTTTAAAATGAATTATTTTTTTTTCTTTTTGGATAACATTTTTGTGCTGTAAAATGGCACCAAAAGTTTAATGTAATAGTGCAATAATTCAATTTGGATTGGCAATAGAACACAGATTGTGCTTTAATAGTTTAGTTCTTGAGTTTCTTAGTAGTTTTTTGTGAATATTGCAAAAATAGTAAATAAAAATCAGTTATTAAATTCAAATAAGTAAATAAGCTATTCTAAGAAACCGTGTTTAAATTAAATAAGAAAACATCAATGTACTGAGAGCGAGACGACTGTCTGTGTAAGAAATTTGAATAGATATAGCTTTATCAAAATGTCCTGTCATTATTGATTAGGTATATGCTATAAATACGTGTAGACAGTACGAATAAAGTGCTGCGGGATATTTAAATAACTGTTCACAGTTGAGTTAATAATATTTTGTATTATGACATGAAATAGTATATAATTAAAAACAGTTCCATCGCACATAGACCTGTCTAAATTTAAAGCACTAAGTGTACAGTAAAAAACGAAAATTGCATCAGCCTTAGTGCTGATAATATTTGGCAAACCCGAGGTAATGTTTTCGGAAAATAAATCGCTGTAAGCGGTAAGCCTACATACGTCTATCGAATCCCGCAGACGTATATTATGTACCCTTTACAATGGTTTTCAGACATCGCATTTCGAGTGGAATAAAAATGGAGCGCGCGTGATTGCAATATTTTCAAACACTCGCTGGTCGCTATAAATCACGCAGATATAGCATGATTCTTTCATCACGAAAGTCATTTTCTCAGTTTGAAGATGTATGTGTATTTTTGAAATATTTTTTTCACTTAGATCGAAAATCATAACAGAGAAACATATTTACAGCCAACTACGGTACACGATATTAACATATATTTAATTGCACGTGTCCCGGAAAGGAATATTATATTTTTTTCCAATCGTTTCGAATTGTAAACAGATTTGAATTTCGAATCAGGCGTGACACACGTAAACGCCTAAAAAACAATCGACCGGTATATTTATATAAAAATACGAGTTCCCTGCAAGAGGTATAGACCCAACACGGATATAGTATAATAATTATGATGCCACCAGTTAGATTTACACGGTCAAACGAGGTAGTGCCTATTGGTTTAATACAATATTACACAATATAATTGTCTGCACATTAATATGGGGCATTACATCGTAAGACGGCCAATAAATCACCTGTATGTATTGATCCTCGTTCCTCAAGTGTTCGGCGATGAACTCCACTGCTTCGGTGGCCTTAGACGCCTCCGGCGATAGGATTAGCGAGTCGGAGCTTTCGCTCTCCCTCCGCTCCGCGCTTGCCTTTCGGTTGATCTTGCAGTTGGGATGATGCAGGTCGGCCAGCTCCATTGCCTCCATCTTGTGTTTGGACGGCGTCGCGGAACTCGGGGGCGCGGGCGCGGGCAGGTCCGACGGCGACGTGTGGTGCGGATGCGGCGGGCCACTCATGCCCGGCATTTCCATCATCCACCTTAGTCGCGTTTTCTTCGGCCTTTTCATGAACATGCATGCCGGTAGGTAATATAGGAACACAGTCCTGATCCAAGGCGGCATACGGTGGGTACGAGGCCCTGGGGACAGATTTGATATGTAATTGGATACAGGGTAAATTAATAACCAACTGTGCGTCTATATGATTTATTTGTATAAACTGAGTTGCGTTTATTTATGACGGATAAAATTATAAGTCAAACTTTTATTATAAGCCCAACTACTATGATATATTATGATATACTTGAAAACATAACGTTTTCAGCGGTGTCATTCGTGGAACGCAAGTGTATGTGAATTTGCAATTGTATTTATTTAATTAAAATTTTTTTTTTTGCTTATACGCCCATTATCGATTGATTATAGTTACCCATTGTTCTATGATCTATAAGAGGAACATGGGCCCGGTTTTGCTTATACTTATCACAGACTTATAGTCCCTTGAAAATTGTTTGAAATGACACCACTTTCGTAGCTATGCAGTTAAATGTACAGGAATGTAATACGGTGATATTGATTTCAACCGGTATCGTCTTCGGAATATATTCAAACAACGTATTACATTTCCACGCAGTAACTTAATTATAGATTCGTCTTTGTTAAACGTACGGCAACGGATTTAAATAACTTATGAACTAATATTCGCCATCGTATTTTTATATAATATACATAAAATATAGTTACAACATATGTTAGGTATAATAATATATATAATAAATAAATATTTGATGATTAACATGCAGCTACGTATTTAAGTGCCATAGAATATATTATAACTTAATGGTACCGCCCCCCCTCCACACACACACACACACACACAATATTTTATAAAATAATATTGTTCTAAATGTTATGAGATAATGTTATTTATTCTTAAAAATTGTACTGGATTGGAAGACAGTCATGTTTTCTAGTATCTTAAATTACTATATAGTTATTATTAATGATTAAAACGGATTAAAATGCCAATAATCAGTTTATAATTTATATGTTATAGAAACTACAAACATATTAATTAGCAATATTAGCATACAGCTGTTAATGAACTTATAAAAATATGTGATAATAAGCAATAATCTATTTATTTTTTTAATTTGATAGGAATAATAAGTTACTTTTTTTGCCTGGTGACAAATAATTAATAATGAAAACATGCATAATATATAATTTCTGCCTTTCTGGTTTCACTTATTTGGTAATGCCTAACTTATTTTTTAAAAATGTTTGTTTCAAATAATGTCTATTACTCTTCATACAAATACAATTTATTAAACAAAGGATATACTATATTTTAAGAAACTATTTAAGTAGTAGGTACTAGGTACCTATCTAAATATTTGTTAAATAATAAAAAGTAATTAATTATTTTTATATTTAATTTATCGTACTTCAAATATACTAGAAGCATTTAATCTATAAATTGGTTCTTGTTTTTGAGACTTCGATACTTAAAATGTTTTTTTTTTTTTAATGATATTTTAGATTAAATATTCAAATACATGTACGTTGTTATTTTATTCCTTGTTTCTATGGAAACTAAAAGTTCAATCGTTTTCAGTTATTTTTCAATTTGTAAAATCCATTTTCTTACGCATACCATGTTTTGTATTTATTTTTAACATTCGACGATAGACTTCAAAAGAAATAGGATTAGTATTTGCGCGTATTATTTTTATGTGTTAATGGAATTTGAATTACTGAATTTGAATAACATGTATTATATTATTCTCCTGGGGAGATTATTTCTCTTACAGTTATACCTGAGTACTGTATGTCAGCCAGCCTGAATACAAAAGTATAATATGTTGTAAAAATAGATTCGTTTATTAATATTTCAGGAATACGACGTTAAAAGTGCTGTGAAGCTCGTGGCATGGTAATTCGAAAAAAAATATTACGTAAAACAACGGGAACTCTGGTGAATTTATAAAAGCTTTGTTAAAAAGACAAAATAGGAACAATAAGAATTACATACTTTTTTAAATAGTACTGAAAATATATTTATTTAATACAAATTTATCGTATGGTAAAATAATTTGTTATAAAACAATTTATTAATAATATTAATAGTATTATGCGCTTTCTTTAACAATCACACGGCGTTATGGTTAGACTTTTTGGGTACACCACTGTCGTATGGCCACTGATCCTTTTTCTCTGCAGTAACTTTTAATTATTACGTCTTATTAAAACTTAAAATACATCAAAGAATAATAACTAAAAATAAATCAAAATATTTTTAATACTTTCCCTTTATAGACATACAAATTTAAACAATTTATGTAAGGTATGCTATTTATATATTTCTTAAAAAAGTCCTTTTTAAACTTTTGATTACCTAAATTATTATTTAATTCATTATTTTATACTTCATAAAATCAAATATAATTATATTATATAACAAACGCTTATTAACTAGCGACAATTCAATCAACGTTTTAATAGTTTGAGTTGTGGATAATAATTTAATTTATTTTTTTTTTTTATCATTTGGTAGAAAAAACTGAAATTGGATAAATATTATTATTCCAATCTTTTGTTTATAGAGGTTCAATGCATAACAAAATATGAGATATTATATTTTAATTGTATTAGAGAGGAAAAGGGTTATTTATCAAAAAATACGTTTGTCTTCTAGATTTTAGAACTTTTATGTTGAAAACAGTGGGTGAATACGGGTTACAACGACTATGCTTATTATTACTTACAATAAAAGTTTATTATATGAGACAAACAATACTATCATTTTATCTGTAACTTAAAAATAAAGGTATTTTAAAATAAAATCATATTTTATAAAATTTAGCTAAACTCAATTTGAGTTACTCGAATATAATAATAGGAGCAAGAAAAAGGCAAAATTATATTCATTTTTCATATAAATTTGTCATATATACAAATAATATATCATAAATAGGTTAAAACGTTACTGCATAGCATAATCAATATTTTTTTTTTAAAAGCCATCATGTACGAATAATTTATTATAAAATATATATACCAGTAAATTGGAATTTTAGTTTATAGAATTAGGTATGTATCGCAAAAGAAGCAAATTATGTTCATTTTTCGAAAAACTGTATCGACATATTGTACCTATTTGACATATTCCCAATAAGCACAGAAATAACAACAACCATTGTAAATGTCCGTTATAAATCTTTAAAAGCTGTCAAATAAAATACGATATTTATTAAAAAAAAAAAAAAGTACCCGCGTTTTGTATTCCTTTTGTTATTATTGCCTAGCTATTACTTTCACAAAAACGCCCCGTTATATCTGTGTGTACAAGTGCTTATGTGTATATATATATATATGTATATATAAAAAATATATCATATTGTATACATATAATATCGAATGTTTGACGTGTATTACACGAACCGTTGACCAATTATTGATTGCTCGTTCGCGGTATGAATTTCATTTCGGCCGAGCACGCGTGTAGCGCGGATGATATCGGTCTGGGCGGAGTGAGCGGCGAAGGAAAAAAAAAACCATAATTCATGATTTAAAACTGACGGGTGATGGGCGGGGGCTGAGCCGCCGCCGCCGCCGAGAACGCGTACGCCGCTCTTCTCCCAAGTTATTGTTATTATTGCACCCGTCTATACGTCGTAGGCATAACGGCGGAAATCGAGAGCGTCTTATTTATTGTACGACGACGAGACGCGGTGGCAGTCCCGTGACATCCGCGGAATTTCCGTGAAAACGACCAACTGAAGAAACGGTAAAAACAAGCGCGTCTGGTGCGGCGCGGAACCGCGCTAGTCCTAAGTCGTTCGTGGGTGGGGTAAGGGGTAGGGGGGGCAGTGCTAGGTATATGTCGTCGCGGCGCGGCGTGGCATCGCCGAGTGGGGTGTGGAAGGCCGCGGTTACGGTAAGGGCGTTGGTAAGCGCATCCACACAGCATCTGCCACACGCACACACACACTCGCTTGAGCTCGCACGTTTCGGTGGCGGAAAAGCGGCGGCGGCGGCGGCGGCATCCCCAAATGCCCGGAATTATTGGCCTGACGTACACACACGCATTATATGTATATTTATATATATACATATATATATACTTTTGTGGCAAAGCCCTTTGATCGCCGGTCCCGAGTCCTCGGTTAAGGCTCACAAAGCGTAATATGCTCTTTTTTATTATTATTATATTATTATTTATCTATATACATATATATATATAATGATACTGGCAAATTATAACGTTTTGTGTGTCATACGGTCGGTTATATTATGGCTTTATGGCTATTGTTTTTCGGAAAGGGTATAGTTTTGGCACTGTTCAGATAACATTACTGTACGCGGCGCACTGTTTTAAAATGATATATACACACACACAGAGGCACACGTGCGCAGTTTCCATTCGCATTGGTTTAATGGGTTTTCGTCCCCGCGCCGCCGTCTTCGTCGTCGCGTCTGCTGCGCGATTTAGGCGTTTTGGTACGCGCGACGCGGTCGGCGGCGGCCCGGGCTACACAATTTGTTACTATACATACACAACAAAATATTATACACTATTATAATATACATCTACTGGCGGCGCCGGCAAGAACGCTATACAACAACAACAACAACAACAACAACAACAACAACGGCAACAAGACACGCGCGCGCGTGCGCGCACATATAATATTTAAGCTATATTACGTTACAGTGAAACCTCGGTTTACGGACACCCCTTAATAGCGAACATATTTTAATTCCCCCATGGCGACCGCTATAGAGTGGTTTCACTGTAATATTAATAAGCTTCAAATCTACTGCACCAGGTGCGTATTATTATTTAAATGTAAGTGGTGTACTACGGAATTCAGTGCCACGTTAAAGTTTTAATGTCGACGCTTAATTTTTTTTTTTTTGATGTTTTACAGTATCATTATACTAGGTAAGATGTATTATCATGCTGCTGAGTGTCGATAACTCGAATTTCGAGGTACATATGAATTAACTCGACTAGGTTTTTTTCAAAATTAAATATCAACAAGTAACAAATATTAATCGAGGTTTTTGATTAATCGAGACTCGACTAGGTACTGCAGACTACAGGTATAATTTATATTAATAATATTTATTTTAACGGCACAACGGCGTGTCAACGATACTCTAACGCCATATACTTTAATATACCAAAAAATGGTTGTTAAATACTATAAGAGAAAATGGATTTAAAATTATTTTTCGTCTATGGCAGTTGCGCTTAACTTTTAACGTGGCACTGATGACGGTGTTTGACTGTTATTTGAGTGTCACAACAATAGTATAAATAAATTTGAGTACTGACCTCGGAAATTCCAGTTGATTATGATAACAGTGACCAATATACTGACTGTGTTCATGATGAACGTGAATAGCAAGTATTTGGCGATGAGCGGCAGTACTAAAGAAGTAGGTGGCAGTATTTTGGAGACGAGCAGTAGGAAGACGACTAGTGACAGTAAGATGCTGATGCCCAGCGTGACCTTTTCACCGGCTTCGGCTGGCAAGTAGAACACTAGCACGCACAGGAAAGATATGAGGACCGTGGGCAGTATCAAGTTCACCGTGTAGAACAGAGTTTTCCTTCGAATCACTATGTAGAACGTAATGTCCGTCTGGGTAGGTGACTCCTGGTATACGTTCAGATACGCAGGTACCTTTGAACAGCGATAGGATAAAATAAATTACAAATTTACTTTTGCATACGGGTAATATGCATCGGTATATTCTGCATCACATGGGTACCACTGTCTTTAAACAGTGTCATGATTTTAACAGTAAACTCTCATTATCATGAAAACTATAAATGTTTTAAAAAATACTTTTTTTACTATATTTTGTCGTTATAAGGTTATAAGTCTTGTAATTTTTTATATGACAGAATACTCGTTTATTTTAACTTCATAATCCTAAGCAGAATATTTTTCTGTGAGTCTTGCTACATAAAAATCGAATTTCAACGAGTAGTTAATTTTATTAAATTTATATAAAAACAAATATCCTTTAGAAAATTGATACTCTTTTAAATAATTAATGTTTACTGTTTGTTAAAATAATCATTCAGTATACATATAAATATGATTGGCGTGCTCAATGTACTTGCGTTAGAAACCTGATATACTTTTTTTCGGGCAGTCATCGATATTTTTTCAAAAACTATTTATAAGGGGAATCATATAATATATTTTATTTAATGATTAAAATATATAATAATATTCAAAAACTCTGAAAATGAAATGTTCAAGTATACAATATTTTCCGAAGTGAAATAATTCTCGGAAGGTTTGTTTTTTATTAATTTAAATAATATTCAGAAGTTTAATTCTCTTCATTATTTTTCTGAAGTTACAAAAAATTTAATTAATGCACCAGGGAGTAATCTTTTATGTATTAGGTTATTTATGATGTCATTTATTTAAAAAAAAAGTTTTTTGAGTTATTACGAATAAATAGTAAAAGTATTTACTTGATATTACTTTTATATTTTTAGTTAACAAATATGATAAATATTATATATTCTTGTTCATCATTATTGGTTTCAATATCGACTGAAATAAAGTGATAATAAATTTATAAGTAGTTCGTAATTACGGTAAAACCGGAGTATACATTATTTATATTAAAACTGAAATTTCAATTTAATATCAATCTTATTAATATTTTTTATATTAGAATTTATTTTTCATTACATTTTTATTAATATTATTTATACTTAGTTAATTGTATTGTATAGTAAAAATTATACATTTGAAGAAATGTATTTTATTTCAACTAAAATATTAATTTATTATATTTTTATACAGTTATAATACGCAAAATAGTAGGTTTACTTTGATTCATACAGCTATGTTAAAATATAAATTAAATTTAGATTGGTACCCACGTAATGTTAATAAATAATAATGATTTGTATATTGAATTTAGATAGAATTTCTTCTACGCACATAAAATATTTATCAACTTAAAAGAGAATAATGTCTAGGATAATTCTTGAAAACAGTTTTTAGTACCTATCTATGTCCTATATGTAAGGATTTGATATTTTCGATTATTCCTTCATAAATCACATGATGTTCTTAAGAAGTCATATTTTACTATCTACAATAAAATAAAATATAGTAGTTTACTGGCGCAGTTTTATTGTAAATTGAATTAATATTATCCCATGGAGGTCAAATAAAAATACCAAGAGAATTCTTAGATCTTATACGAAAATCGTAGTAATATTAACACATCATAAATCCACATCATTTGTACACGTGTTTCTGTTAAATTTAATTATACTTTATTTCAATAATATTAATAGTATAACGCAATTATATCTTAAGAATAAAAATAAAAAAATAATTTATTTTACATGGTACACATTAATTTTTAAAGTGCATACTCTCATAGCTCTATAATCATTCATTATTATACTATATAATAAAATACTAGAAAGAAATATAAATAATTATTTTGATTAAATATTCATTTATTTATTTTAAATAATTTCTAGTTATGTTATAAATATTATGAAGGTTATACTAATATTAAAGATATATAATATATGTATAGTTGTACAGCTTACTCCTTTATGAAATATAAGTACATTTTAATATTTAAATAAATGTATACATATATATAAATATATTCATTATATAATTTTTCATCATATAAATTTTAATAATGATAGCAATATGCTAATGGTGTTATTATATAATATTATTTAAAAATATGTAGTTTGGTGAATAGTATACCTAATAATAATCTATAAAATACTAAAATATTGTAAAAAGCAATTAGTTAATGTAAATAATTTTTTAGTTACCTATAGGTTTGATAATAGATTGATAATAATATAATATTCATTGGAACATAATATGAGCTAACATCACGAAATATATTTTTTTTTACGTAATTTGAAGTCATTATAAGAATGCATTTTCTGCATTTTTGTTGAAAAATATAATTTTATATTTGGTACCGTTATAACTTCTCATGTTATTATTTTCTCGAATGACAATATACATTATTGATTTTATATCTATTCTAAAACAATATTTTTTCTGAGTATTTTGATGTATGAAAATTGAATTTTAAATGAGTAAATAGTTAATTAGTTATAAGTGTTTAAAGTTTTAATGATCAAAGTCGTGATTTAACTTTTTACTGGGTGTATCTAAGCCACTTTACTCACTTAAACTTTAAATACCTAAAAGTCATAAGTTATATCTAATATTGTTTATTTCGAGTAATACTAATTATTTTAAATTCAATTTGTATTTACTAATTGAAATATACAGAATATTTTGAAATTTAAAATTTAAACACGAAATAGAACATTTTTTTTTATATTATAAATATCTAATGTTATTCAAAGAAGTAAAAACCTTACAACAAATAGTAAAAATATTTTTTTTTCAAAAATGTAAATTTGTATTGAGTTAAATTAATGTATAAACAATATTTTCAATAAAGCTTATAGTTTTCTAAATAATAGGTAACTGTATTATACTAAAAAAATGAGTGTAAGTTGTGTAAAGTGTAAAAGTTTTCTAAAATTATTTTCTCTAGATTTGCATTCATAATAATTTTAATTAATACAACTAATACATCTGTCCATACCTCTATAATATCCCAAGTTCCGGATTTCCAGTAGTCAGACAGGTCGACGAACTGTTTGTCATTGTATAACGCCAACGATACTTGATCGCCATTAAATGTCCAAGAGCCGAATTTCATTATGCAAGTTTGCTGATCAAAAGGAAAATATGTAACGTCTATGGTGCAGGAGCTCTGTGAATCATAAGAAAACATAATATGGTATTTAATTTAAGATAAATAAAAAATATTTTTAATACATATAGGTATTATAAGGACACATAAAAAAATATAATACGCATCTAATTTATAAATTATTTTTTCACATAATATAACATACGTATAATAATGATAATTTCACTAACGTGAACAAAATAAAAATTGCTAAGGCTTAATCTTAAATTAGGTGTGTATTACATGTTTGTAGTAATATATTTTATTCTATTATATTCGTTCATAAAGTTATTATTAAACATATTAATGCAATTATTTGTATATGTTTGTGATATTGAATCTCTTCTTACGTTTTAAAGCAAAAAAGTATTCGTATATGTTTTACATTTATTAATTCAATCGAAATAAATGGTATTAGGTTGTATAGAAATTTTTTTATTTTTTTTTTTAACACGATAATATCGTATTAATACAGCCAGTATAGGAGTATAATATACGACTACATCTTGTTATTCTGCAGCTTCATCAAATACTAAAGTAATATTTTACACGATAAATATTAATATTTATTCAGATATTATTCGGATTTAATATTTTCGTAAAAATAATATACCATGTCATAAATAATATAATATATATTTATAGTTGTAATTACATTGATTTTATTCATATAATGCTATAACGATGCTTTGTGCAAATATAAGCGCTATATTAGACTTATGAGTTATGTCTAATGACCGAGTAAAGGTGTTTTACACAATAACATAATATTATACACCTATATTCTAAAATCATTATAAAAGCATAAAACTTTACCTTAAACTTATAACATCTCAGAATATCGAATAAATGCTTTAAATTGTATAGTACACAATGTATGCAGTTTGATTTCTTCTTACAGATTTTGATAATACAATGTTTCTGTTTATTAATTTTCATTTAGTTATTGTTTATATAATTTAATAATATATAAAAATACAAGATTAACTGAAGTAATTTTAAATTAAGGTTCTTCTATTAATTTAATTAGTACTTAATTATTTAAGTTCTAAATTATTAGTATAATTATTATTCGTGTATTAAATTTTGAACAAATCTAGAGTATATTGGTAACACAATAATTGTATGTATTTTTATTGAAATAAACAATAGTTATTTTCTATATTGACTGATACTTTTTTTATTTTCCTGGTAGTTCTTAAAATATTATAGAAATAATTTAAAAAAAGAGAAATTTAAATGTTTTCTTGAGCCTAATATTTTAATAAATAAATATTTTACATTTTTATTAGTTGAAATTATGTTTTTATTTAAAGTTTAAGTGGGTTTATTTTAAACTGATATTGCTATTTGTTAAACATTTTCAAGAAAATGGCCGATACGGTCATTTCTATTTCTTAATACCATTATTTTTCAAAATCTAACGTCAAGATTAATAAAAAAAAGGGTTACGTTAAGAAAGGGTTAGTCGTGTATTATGATTGTCGTCTTATGTCAATACATTAATTTTCACGTAGTTTTATGAGACATGTGTCAAATTTTTGTAATTTATGTTTAAAAAATTATATTGCCTGCTATGATGTTGTAATAAAACATAAATTTATATAATAGTTGTTATTTTTTTTTTTCAACCTTTGCTCAACACGTGCTTATAAATAAAAATATAAAATATCAACTATCAACAACTAACAATTAAATTAAAATATTAAATAATTCACAGCAATACATATTAAATGTGAGAGTAATATGTGTTTACTATTTGTTTTTACCTAAAATGTATCAAAGACATCATGAAATCTGTACAAATAACGTATAGATACATATAATTTCAGTTTATATTGATGTGCTTTTTAATCCACAATGGAATTAATCAAACTTATGACAAACGGAAAATGGTGACGAGCGCGAATGCGTGATAGCTATATTTGTTGTATACTATTTATACATTTTAGTTATTAAACTCTCACCTATTTCATTTCCGCACATCATGACTTATGATTATTTTAACTCAAGCTGCACACGTTTTATCTTCATTTTTTGTAAGCCTATAATGTCTTGTGTTTTTTTTTTTGTGTAGTCCGCCGTTTACATTAGTATAAATACATAAATAAATGAGAATCAAGGTTCTTAACCTTATACTATCGGACTACCGGGAAAAAAATTTTCAACGATATTATATTATTTTGAAGTGTCTACAGCTCTACAGTCATACAATTATAGTGAATTATCACACATTTTTTTTAGTGTTCTGTGTGTATGTGTGTGTGTGGTCGCTTCTGAGTATTAGTTTTATTTTCATACAGAGACGATACTTGTGATTCAAAAAACGTCTTATATTGTGTAGGTGGTGGAAATCGCCTAGATGGAATGATGTGCAGTGTATTTGTTTCTCTCTCCTTCAGTCTCTCTCTATCTCTCTCTCACTAGTCTTTATCGTCCATTATTATTATGACCGCACCTGCAACTGACCGAATACATACCGGTGGCGTGTGAACAAGTGTGCTAGTGTGTGTAAGTATAAAGTGTATATACAGTATATAGTGTACACATACGTCATATACACACACACGTGTTTGCACGGTGTGTAAGAGAGGTAGGTATAGTGTGTTATTGATCAAAGGTCAAACAGACACTGACGGGACGGATGGACGGTAGTTGAAAGGCTGAAAAATCGTTTTTATATATAATACCACCTCTGGTATAGTAGAATCCACGGTGAGGCGGCGCGCGCTCGGACTGTAGAGCGTATACAGCGCGATGGTCGAAAGGCGTGGGACGATGCGCGCGCGCGCCGTTCCCGACAATCCGACTGTCCGCCCACCCGCCCACGCTGCAGCGTTTGAGGCCCCGCGCGGGCATTTGTCTCCGGGCGGCATTTATCTCGGCAGCCGTTTAACTCCTCCAGCGGCGGCTGCTGTTTCGTAGTTATTATTAAATTGTGAAAAACCCACAGACGTTTCAGAGAAATTCGCCGAAAAATTGCCGACGCTTTCCGACAGCTGCGTGCGCGTATTATTAATGACACTCTTCCGCCGCCCTTTTGATTGCGACGTGTTTCTGACCGCCACCCCTCGCCCGCCAATCGCTCGCACCACATTAATTTCCTCACACTACCACCACCATTCAGCACGACCAACAGTGGCATTTCTTTTACCACGCAGCCACGTTATTGTTTCTCGTTTGCTAGCACACGTTATTACGCTTTACGACACGGTCGATTGACATCACCGCTGTCACCTTTTTTGTTGTTTTTTAAACGACAAATAAACAATAATAAGTGTATACTGGGTAATTATAGTGGTAAGACTAGGCCAGGGATTCACATAACCTTACCGATCATAAGGAGCCCCGCAGAACCACCGCCGACTGAGACTTGAGTAGACGTTCCCTTTGGCTTTTATCAATTAGCGGAGGACAAGATTGAAAGGATATGTAAATCACAAGGGAAAGTCGATCCCCGGATTTTCATTTTCGGAAAATTGTCTGTTATCTTCTATTGAATAACTAAAAACGAATTAATGGAAAAATCAGGTAGTCTATAGTTCTACATCAGGACTAGAATAAGAAAGGTTAACATGCGATTCTGGGATGGCATATTAGTATTGTGAGCTTACTTTCAAAATAAAACGGTAACCTTGGCCAGAAATTGAGATTGGATAAAATTATGATACCCCGTTTGGTGTTAATAGTAGTAAATCTGGTTCACACTACATCATATTGTGTAGAGTTAATCACTTAACGTGGCACGTTCACCACATACTTAAGGTTTTATTATTAATCCAAAAATTCAGAATTTGAAAAATGTGTAGTTCTTCCAAAAAAGAGATTGCCATATTAAAATCTTTTATTCTGGTTTCATCGCAGGTTTGTATGTCTCAAAGTTGTCATCAATGTTAAAAAAAATCTTTTGAATTATTGTTTGCTATTAGGTATTCTTTATTTAATTCATTCATAGCATCATCTAGAGGACAATATTTATTCTTAAATCGAAAAAAATACCAGATTTACGGAATCGATTTTTCACGCGTTCTGATTTTAAGCTATTGCAAGCTAAAGCTATCCAGTTGACTACATCCCAGACACTTATTGTATTAGCTGTTAAGCGGTCTTTTACTTTTCCCCAGTATACGACTCATTCTCCAACACTAGTAACGTAGTAGAGATACATTTAGAAAATACCCGTTATATCAATATATTCGTTTTACATATTGTCCTTATAACTTGAAATCTAGCGATAAGAATTAAAATTGTTTACATTTCTTCGCAGTTTCCTGAAAAATATCATTTGTCTAACTATTGACTTGTTTTTAAATTATATCATGTATTTTATTTTTTATTTAAGCAACTATTTGAAGTCTTGAAAATATTTATATTCATTTTAAAGCTTATTTCATAGTTTTTGTTTGTTAAATTACACCAGAAACGGACAGAATTGTTCAGATCAATACGTTTGAATTCCAGAATTTTTAACTTTTCCCACAGTTTTTCTCCTTATTTACTCATTTGTTCGTGATTGTATATTGTATCATTAATTTTATTATGTTACTAGCTTAAGTTTTCCACATATTTTAAATCTAGTACAATACTCTTTCAAACTCGTACATTGATTTTCTTTCTCTTTAAATTCAATAAATTTAACTTTATCTGACTAAATCAGAGTTATACGAGGCGTATAATAGTGAGTTAAGTCGAACAAATTCCCTGTGTAACTGTCAAATATAGGTTTACAGGATCTGGGCGTTCAATACTTCAATAGATGAATTGAGATTACAGTAGAACCTCGATTATCCGTGACTCGATTATCCGTGGTTTGCGATTAATCGTGCTCACTCTTTCGAAAATTTTCCATGACGTTATTGGCTTAAGAAATATTAGAAGTGAAGCAAGGAAAATTATTTCAAACAAAAAAAACAAAAACTGATAACTTCATATTTTAAGCCCTGATAACTTGTTGTATACAATATTATAGATGTATGTATAATATTATTGTATGTATATTATGTATATTTCTAATTATAATTGAATCAAAATTTTTAAAATTTCATTATTATAAAATTGTACCTACCTATGTATTTTTAATTATAATTAAATTGAAATGTTCAAAATTTCATTATTATAAAATGTCTCGATTAACCGTGATTTTCATTTATCCGTGTAACCCCCTCCCCCGCCATTAACTCGGATAATCGAGGTTCTACTGTAATTGCAATTAATTGTTATTTTAAATAATCAAAACTGCATAATGTACTTTTTTAAAATTAAATTGTAGGTAGCAGTAGACACGTGAAATTTAACTCGATGCTTTCTATAATTTCAATTAAACAACAATGTTGAAATCTCCAGTCTAGGTACAATTATGTCACCTTATGTGTTTTTTATGAATACAGTTTGTCACATGGCATAATACGTTATAGATTTAAACAGTTTTGTAACTAAATTTAAATTAAAATGTTAATCATAATGTTAAATTACGCTTATATAAGTATTGCAGTGGTTAAACTAATGTTCATTAACATAAATATGACATGGTTGTTTTATCTCCTCAACAATTAAACTATGTAAGTAAATAGAGTAGGATAACTTTTACACCTTAATCTACCAATACAATACACAATTAATGTGGATTGTCCTGCAAATATGTACGTATTATTTAAAAAGTACAGTAACCAATTTAACTAATATTATTAAAATTTATTGTGTAATATTTATTTTATAGAAAAGTTATCATACAATAAATTGTATTACTAGGTACATTGAATAATTGCTCGATTTAAATCGGTATTTTTTATGATTTAATTATTAATAAATTATCTTATTGACTGATTTTTATTTAGTTCAAAGGATGTGATGACAATAGTTTTATAAATTAATTTAATTTTAACAGGGCAAAAGCCTTATAGTGCAACGACGCATTGAAAATATTGACGACAATCGGTGCACGCACTCAATAACCAATAACACCGCTGTGGTCGCGGAACATGGTTTACAGCAACGTTATACAATGATACACATCTTGTTATTATTTTTTTCTTATATTAGGAGTTTGGGTACATTTCAATCGATTAGTTTAATTGTTAATCTTATATAATTATTAAACGATTAAATTGGTCAAGATCATTATACGACAGCTAAACTGGCGTACCTATTGATAATAATAGATAATACTTTTCAATGTTGTGAATTACTCAGAATCAATATTAGACAAAGTATTATAAAACATAAATAAAGATATTAAATGAAATTTAACTCTTTTTAAGTTCCTCCTATTTCAAATCCGTCGAATTATTGGCGCATTATTAATGACAGTAATACCTATAAACATTGATAAAAATGTTATTAACTAACAAAATAATATATAATCTCATAACATTTATAATTTGATCATACTAAATAAACAAATAAACGATAACATAAAAATAAATATTATTTAATACTTCAACAAAATGTAATCGATTAATTTTAAGTGATCCTAACAAAAAAAAAAAACACATTTAAATATTAATACCAGAAATTGAAAAATATATTATTATAAATTGTATTCTGATTTTTGAAAGTGAAATGTTTATTCACTATTGAACTTTGAAACAACTTTCACTACATGGTTACAAAATAATTAAGTTTTTTTAATTTGTTAATTATACTGTTAAACAAAATTTATTTATTTTGTTGCTAAATATTATATACTTACTAAATCCTATTTTTTTTCGATTTTTTTTTTTTTTGAAATGGTGTTTATTTTAGTTTTATTCATCGATAAATTATAAATTATTTTATTCATTATAAATTATTCAATAAGCTTTAAAGTTTAAATATCATCACTTAAAATTTAAATGAATTTTGATATAATTTCAAGTTGTATATTCTTATTTCATACAAGTAATTTAATATCTAATTAAGTATAGGATTCTTCGAATTTAATTAAATGCTAGTTTGATTGAGTATATGTATTTACTTTTAAAATAATTACATAAAATGAGTTTCACTGTTTTATTTTGAAATTTTTTTTAGTAATGCCTTTAGTTTAATTTTACGTAGTATTGTTAATATTTTTACTATTTTTATACTCTATACAATAAATATTAAATGAAAAATTACATAATTAAAAATATTATGTTAATTTTTAGGCAGATAATATGAGATATTTAACTATCTATTTAAAAATCGAAATTCAGTTATGAACTTTTTGTTTCAAAATCATTATCAAAAACTCCATTTGAGTTTATTTTTTTTTTTTTATTATAATAAATTATCTTATGAACCAAATTTAATTAATTAAAAATTTACAAATAATAACTGTAGAGTTTTGCAACAAGAAGATTATTTATTATTTTAAAGCGAATCGTACTAAACTGTCATATTATCTTCACAGTAATTAAGTTGAAATTATTTAAAAACCAAAACTTAATTTTAATCAATTTAATTTTTGAAATCTTTAATTAATACTTTTTTTTAGTGGTATACAGTTGTCAATAATATCTTTATTATTTTAAAGTTTATTTATTTCTCTTTTCTCTGATGAAATAGCCTGTCAAACTTGCCATCGACCATCACTCTATGTTTAAGTCCAAGTCCAGTTTCTTTTTTTTAATGTAAACATTTATCATCTAATATTTACTATATCAATTAAATTATTAAGAATATCAGTATTATTATCGATTTTTGATACTGCGATTTATTACTTATTAGTTATTAGAAATAACTGATAACTGATTAGGTAAATTTCACATTAGTACACTACTGTAAGTACTAGGTTAGATAAATAAAGTAAGTAAATATATTTTAGGAAAAATAACTTAATCATCAATTAATTAGTAATTTTTTTTTTTATGTAATTTTATATTACTAGTTAGTTGTTCTTGTGTTGCATTATTGTTACATATTTTACGAAAATTTAAATAAATATATTTTTATGAAATATTTTATTTATGATACTATATTTTAAAATACATTAATTCTAAATATTTCATACCTGTATAGTGTATATTTACAGTAGAAAAATTGATACAATAGAAAATTATGGTTCAAGTGATGTCGTGTGATATACTAACATAGATTCTGTAGATTCAATCAATTGGATACCTATTGAATTTGAAAGGATGCGATGGTAAGCTCGATCGAAAGATGTTAATAAGTAGGTTAAAATTTGATTTCCTGTTGAAGGTTTTAAGGGGTAGTAAAGGAGAAATCCGATTCTACTTCCGTTATTCTCCAATCGTATAATAATATAGGAGACGGAGGTGTCGATAATCATATCCGGGGGAAATATCTCGTTTGATTCATGCGCACAGAACGTTTCCTATTCGGTATTCCGTATTGAATATACTCCTTTGTGGTACCAGATGGTTTGATTAATTGAACTTTGAGTAGTGGTGGAAAACACTTATATCGTAAACTTGAGAAACTACGTATGTAATAGATTAATTTATAGAAAGTTAAAATTATATTCTCTATGTTTAAACAGTGTGCATGGAAATTGAAAAAAAATTCATTAGATTTTCTAAAGTTATGAATAAGATAAATCCTCAATAATTGTTTATAATATATGTTGCATATGATTACAAAATTAATATGTATTGGTGTCTAATAAAGTTTTGATTTAAATATATTGGAATACATAGATAAAATATTACATTTTAATATTTATAAAGTAATGAAATAATATCTATTCAAATTTAATAAAAACGTAAATTAATAAATAACGAAAAAGACTAATTTTATGAGTATTATATTAAACTATATTATGTTTATTGAAAAAGTTTTCCACGTTTATTTTAATATTTAGTTTTATTAAACATCATGAAATCAGACTACATGCATTTTAGTTTGATATAGCTTTTTCTTTGAGTCATGTCATGACAAATTTCAACATAATGTCAAAACGCTTGAATATTACTATTTGTGTGACCCGCAGGAGGTTTAAAAAGTCAATTCAACATTCGGTTGATTTCTACACTTAATTAATATACGCTAGAAATCATACATTATGTTGATATAATTGATGACAGAGTAAATTATTTAAAATGTATTACAATATTTAAATTTTAGTCTCTCCTATACACATCAATTATTAATTGTAAGTGAGATTTTTTTATTTATACCTAGTATCTATAATTAAATATTTTATTCTATTAACATACTAGAAATTATATATTTTTCTAATTAATATTTACAAGTATTATTATATCTGTATAAGAAAAATATTTGTTTATAGCCACAAAGTATTTATTGTATAAAAGTCTTATAAGTACAAATTACTCGTATTAATACACAAATATAAATATTAAATATGTATGCAAGGAATTTTACAACACATTTTTCGTTTTAAAATCAGAAATGAAATAATTTAGATTTTATACACAATATTACTAATTAATGGCTTTTTATAAAAATAATTTTAGTTTCAACAACACACAACATAATATAATGTATTAAATTATACTTTTAATAATATTAAAATAGATTAATTTTATTGATTTAAAAATACGTAATGTTAAGATACAGTATAGATTATATTTAATATATTTTTATTTGCCTATACATTCTAGAATTATTGAAAACTCAATTAATGCAATAATAATAAAAAAGATCAAATAACATAAAAAAGGAAGCGTATTGAAATCGTTTGTGTTAGACGAGTATGTATTAACAAACAGCCATTATAAACCTTTTATGTTTGTTTATGTGTTTTGTTCTAACACATTTACGTTATACTCATGACATTAAGTGTTCATTAAAGGGTTGGGAAGTGTTCATTAATGAATAAAAGAGCATTTCATACATTTCAAAATTAATTTAAAGTATAATTTACATTATGTACGTTTTTAATTATAATTTGGGAGTAAATAAAAGGGAGTATTCCTTGTTTTAATCATTTCATCCTAGGTTTATTTATTCAAATTTGTATTATTGGGCATTTTTTTGAGTACGAACAATAATACAATAATCTTTATTAATTTATAAATAATAGATAATATAATTAACAACAAATACTTAAACAAGAAAATTTAAATATACACATATTAATTGACTATTAAAATATTTATTCTTCAATTAAATACACAATAAAATATTGGGACATATGGTATGAGTTTTATATATTTTGTACTATAGAGTATAAACAATCTCATTCATTTAAATACATAGATTTTATAAATTGAACGATTCTTAAAAAAGTTATTTCTAATCTAAAACTGATTAATGATTTGTTTATGTATAGTAAATTTATCATAAATATTAGTTTTAATATTTTTTATTTATTTACCTATTATAAGTACAATAGAACACACGTATATAGGGTTATATTTTGTACAAAATCAGATTTTGGGGTGTTCTTGACCATATAACATCCCCACTAGATACGTACTTATTTGGTTTCAACCGTTATTTCATTTACATGTATATGTCGTAGGCCATATGGAAAATTAGTTTTTTACAAAAAGACTAGGCTCTTTGCAATGGGGTAGCCCGTTTGCGAACGCTTATTATTTTTCCAGACAGCCTGCTGTTTTTCAGGCTCATTGTATACAGACTAACAGTAGTTAGGCCTTTTAAGAACTATAATCATTTTATGGTAAAAACCATTTTAATTATTTTATTTTAAGGGTTATTGATAATAACACAGTACAATATATGTAACATGTAACATTATTATTCATTACTTATTAATTTCGTAAAATAGTTATTTCTATCTCATAGACATACTAATTTTTAAATTTTCATTTAACTTTAAATTTTAAATCATTTTAAGACTTTTGAAAGTGACTTGTCGTTAATGACACAAACAATATCTGACTTGACACCTTTAGCACATATTACTTAGCTGTAATAACACCTTAAAATAAAATAATTAAAATAGTTTTTACCATAAAATGATTATAGTTCTTAAAAGGCCTAACTGCTGTTAGTCTGTATGCAATGAGCCTGAAAAACAGTAGGCTTTCTGGAAAAATAATAAGTAGCTCGCAAACGGGCTACCTCATTGCAAAGAGACTAGGCTCTTTGCAAAAAAACTAATTTTCCATATGGTCTACAACATATATAAATTTAGTATCCCTTATTCTAATATTAAAATTCTTATTTAAAGTTATCCGTACACAGAAGCAAGCAGATTTTCACAAAAATATTCATTATGCATAAAATCATAAAACAAATATGTATTTTCAACTATCTTTTACTCTCTATCAGTAAAAGTTAATTTCTCGTCTTTTATATTATTATATTTTAATTATTTTTCTATCATTTATTACTATCTTCTTCTATATTATTAGCTTCTGGTATTTCTTCTCACAAATGGTTTTTACAATCTACCTTATAGTATATTATTGTGATAAAGGTTTTTTTTTTATTGTAAAAGTGTTGAATTGTTCTATTAATTTAAAGTATATAAAACATTTTTAGGTTTAAAAAAAATATCATACGTATGGTACAAAAACTAAATAAAAATAATTTAAAATGTCCAATTTAATTATTTAATATAAATTTCCTTAAAGATTACAGATTTAAAATTGTTTGTATTTAACAGATAATTGCTTTTATTTCATTTGATTTAATTTAATATCATATTGGTTTGACATGTTGTATGCATACCTACAGTAAAAAATTATCAATACCTAATACCTATATATTATGACATACCTGGTAAATTGCCGGTGGTATCCATAGAAGTTCTCCACTTGGTCGAATGAGCACGTTCGATTTGTAACGAACTTCATAATTTCCATCAGCACTATGAAAAAATATTACATAGTTATATTTATATATTTTATATTAATGTTCATCATAAATGATAATATGCCTGTAAGGCAAACGCCATAGTTGACAGAATAGCGAATAACGTAATAGTGTAAAATATTACAAAGTAAAGACAATTTAGAAATTAAATGATTATATAAATGAAATAGTACCAACTAGAATAAAAATATAAGTAAGTTATAAGTATAACATTAGACACGTTACTTATAATCTTCAAAAATCAATTTTCTCATTCTATTTTATAAATTTGAGAAATTATAGTTGTTTAATCGTTTTTTTTCTTAAGGCTTTCTAGATTATAATCATAATTGGTTTTATTCTGGAGTTACCAGTAGTCAAAACACAAAACTTGTCAGTTCTCTTGGGCTAGTACACACCATTTGTTTTGAAACTTTTAGATACAAATTAATCCGTTTAATTGCCATTGTAATCCGTTCATACTCGCTGTGTACTGCGTACGTCGAAATAACTTTTACTCACTTGTTGAACAACACTATATCCGGCTTCCACACTTTGTCCGGTGGTAACCTGAGCACCTGTATACCACCGTAGTCTGCCTCGTCCCATTGTAATTGATAGTCTCTCCATACCTATAACAAAAGAAACATAGAAAACTGTTTAATAAAGTAATATTTAACAATTATGTCGAAAAATACATATATTGAAAAAATAGTATACTATTAACGAGAACGTATATAAAATATTCTAGTAGTTATTAAATCATAGTAGTATATTATACACACATTTAAATTACAAATATTGATTTTTGTATGAACTATAAAATTATGTAGCTAAGAAAACATTATATGATACATATAAATATTGTATTTATTATTAATCTTCATTTAAGATTCTGGAGATTAGTAAGGAAAACGTAAATCATACAAAAGTGTGAAATTTTATGTAATAACCTTTTTTCTAAGTATTTTCTACATAAAATGTAATTGTTTCAATGTTTATAGTTTAATGCTACAAAAATTATTTGTATTGCTAGTACAGAACTTCTAAAGTTATATCGACTAGAGACTAATTTAGAAACGTATCCGTTCGTAATCATTCTAGTTAAAAATTCTCAAAATTTAAATTTAATTTTAAATTCTCGCGAAAACAGATTTAGAAAGTTATAGGTTGGAAACTTATTTGATCGACTCAAAAGTTAGTTTTATTAGCAAATAAATATTCAGTACCCTAGAGAGTTTGATATACTAGAGTGATGTAGTTCGTAGTAACGTTTTTAAGAAAACTTATTTTCCTTTAATGGCTTTAAGTTATCATAGATTTGTAATATATAATTTTTTAAATATGTTAAACAAAATTGAAAAAAAATTAACATTTTTATTGACATTATAATATTTATTTACTGGTTGTATTTAAAAGATTAATATTTTTGTATACAAACAGAATTACATAGCATACATATTAGAAACATTATATATTAAGTTATTATAATTGTAATGAGTAAATCTTGATTATCCTTATATAATTAAATATTTTATTTTTAACTTTGATCACGTATCTATTTGTTACATAATTTTAAATATTCGCACTTATTATTAATTTATAAAAATGTTGTTAGGATTGAATTAATTTTAATGTAAATTTAAGATATAAATATAATGGTACGTACAAATCAATGTAAGAAAGTGTAAAAATAAGATATGTATAATAAATACGTTGTTTTCATTAGATGTTTATAAAAAACTTAGTTCACCAAACCATTCTATACTATGATTTAAATTACACCGATAAAATACATTGATTTGATTAGAATTTATGGTATTGGTAAATTTTAAAAGTATCCATTCATTTAAATGTATGGGCTTAGAATCCCAATATGTGATTTATGAATTGAAATTTTCACCAGCGTTAAAAAAATCGACAGAGTTGGAAAAATGTTATGCATACTGCGCTATCAATTTTTAACCTTATCAGACAGTATAAAGCTAAAATGGTTTTGTCCTTTAGTCTGTAATTTATTTGAACGTTTGTTGCTTGTAGGTAATCTTATGGGAATTACTCAATTTCACGAGATTGTTGTTTGGGTGTTCAGTGGTGCATACTATATAACCTTGTATTCTCATGAGAGTTAACTACGTAAAATAGGTTTCCAAAATTATCGTGATGTCCCGATTTTTCATTATGTATAAAATATATCGTTCTAGTTTTAATATATACTATATTAAACTAAATATTTCCAGATGATAAATGATTTTTTTTAATAATTATTGAAAATTGAACTTAGATTTAATGCTAAATTAATCTTTTTTTTTAAAATAAAAATTTTTTTTACTAAGAAAGCCAAGAAAAATCATAGTGATGATACATGTAAGAAAATCCATTTTTTTAAATAAAAAAAAATATGACATGTGTATTTTACTTCCACTTAGAACTAGTTTTCGAGTATATTTATCGTTGTTTTCAAATTTTAAGAAACCAATCAAGTGTTCATCCATCTCATGTGTTAAATATTTTTCTTTCAAACGTTGATTTATTTATTTTTAAATATACCAACATTAATGTTTATAATATCGTATATGTAATGAATGCTGTCATTCTACGATACGAACAAAAATATTAAAAATTTTTAATGAGTTGAGCTGATTAGAATTAAATTACGATATCGATGTTGCATACTTGCAATATTTGCATATACATTCAATTTATAATATTAGTGTTATTAGGTAATACTAAAAGGATATAAGCATAATTTATCGTGCAGTGTTGACCCAATTCGGATTGAAAATAATGAGAAGAAATTGTACACATTAATTTTTTAGTATCAAAGATTGTAGTTAGCTTTTAGCCTATAATAGATGAGTAGCGAACTATAATATACTTGTAGTATATCCTATATTTTATTATAATTAGTCAATCACATCAAAGTACCTATTGAACTTACTTATTGATTTTTATATATTTTGGCTTATATAAGTTTACTTAATATAGTTTTGAAAAACTATCACATAATAATATATTCAGGACAATAGTTTTATACGAACGGTTAAAAATAAATAAATCTGTTATTTTATTTCCATTAGTCAGAGACAAAATTAAACTATAGGTGATTTCCACAAATGTGGTGATTAGTATTAAGAGGAAAAATTATAACTAAAGAATCTTAAAAAATAAGAAATTAAATAATTGTCTACCTAGATAATAAAAATGTATTATAACATTTTTATTTTAGAATCTAATTTGAAACACCTTAAAATATGAGAGCATGCTAAATAAGTTTCTAATGAAATCAAAATAATAATTATATTATTGTTTAAATTTTTTTAATTATTTCTAAATAAACATACAGTCGTACTAAACGTGTGATATTTTATGATCTTGCCATAACAAAAGCAGCCAATCAGAGTGCTTCCTTTACTTTTTAAGTTAATTCTATTAGCTTACGCTAATGACAAATGTTCATTCTATTGTCTGAAATCTGAATATTTATGATGGTTGTAGTGACAATACAAAACGGGTCTTCCGTTCATCATCAATCATAGTAGTCATAACTAAAAACATCAACCCACGTTTTACCTCTTTCGAAGTCTTAACAAGAATACTATTGAAAGGTAAGAACTTGAATAATATTTATAGTGTCACTTACTCTAAAATTATAACACGAGTCATGAGAATAGAACTATCTATGGATAAAATTTTGTTTTTAGAAATTGAAATACTTAATGTATAGTATTATGTGACGCATGTATACATTTTAATTTAGTTTTTTGTAAGATAGATTTCATTAGTAAAATAGTTATAATCATTACCAATTTTGAAGAATAATTTCAAAAATTTTAATAGGTAAAATTTAAAATTCTATTAATTTATATTTGTACGTTTTTTTTTATTAAATCAATTGATAATTTTGATAATATACTCGTAATAATATGAAATTATAAGGACTTTTAATTATTATTGTTAAAAGTATATAATTTATATGCGTAAAAATATATTGAGGTATAATTGTTCCTATTTTATTTTTAATATATACATAATTTTTTAAAACGTGTTTTTAATTATCAAGTAGCAAACCGTGACATATTGTTGGTCAGAAAGCTCTCAAGTAAAATTTATGCTTACTTTAGCACATTTATAGATAAGTTCATGTAATTATGTATATCGTTAATTTTCATATAACATTAGTATAAGTATAATTTTTAAAATAATATTTCTTTTATAATTTTATTTTAACTTATTTGATACTATATTACTACTATAATATACATAATAATGTAATTTTAATAGACCGGGTATTTTTTTTTTTTTATTGGTTTTCTGGACATAATATTAAACACAATTTAGAATCTATTTTATAACTTAAATAGATATCATTTTAACTTTTACATGCTTATACTCTTGAATTATGAATAATTAATAAGTATTAATTTAAAGAACTTAGTCATAATAATTAAATTGTATTATTTTACAGTATTTTAATTTAGTTTTTTTAAAGTAAAATCATTTAGAAAATTCAGTTTAGCAGTGATGAATATTTTATACAAAAACTTACAAATAATAAAAATTAATTGAATTCGTATTGTTTTATTTAATAATTATATTGTTGAACCATTACCATTTATACGAGTACTACCTACTAATATATTAAAACCTATGTAAAATACGAATATGCATATTAAATAAAATATGAATTTTCAAGTAATAACTATATATATATAAATATATATATATATATTAATTAATATATTTAATCTAAATCATTTTTATTTAACCTAATCTATTCAAATCAGAATAAGCAATTTCGTAATTAGTATCGGTACTAAATTACATTCAAATTATTTTTAGACAATAAATTAAAAACAATTTTAGAATATAATAGGTTATTAGCTCTAATATTTGCCATGGCTATTCTAAATATCACATTTAGTGTTATTAAAATGAGATAAATTATTGAACAGGTTAAAGAAAGACTGTGAAAAAAATATGATTACATAATTATCATCACTATCACATTTAATTTATTTTACTCGCTTAACTAAAAAGTGGCATTTTGTGAAAAGAGAACCCTTCAAAATGGATACTCAACCAATTTATAAATTAAAACTGCGTAAACATTTTCAAAATGATCCGCAGTGAAAAATAATTTAAAAAAATAAAATAATAATAACGGATATTGAAATAGAACGACGCCAATTACGTTGATTAATTGAAGAAAATAATAAATGAACGGTCTGCAGTCAAGCAAATATTAAAGAGAAAAATCGTTGAGTAGATTTCTTCCCTTTTAAGCGGTATTAGTTGTTTATATGGTAGACGGTCAGGAAGTCTAAAACGCCAGATAAGAAACTGTTTATTTTTAATTTTCTAATTTACAAACTGAAAATAAATATATCAAGTTGGTACTCACAAGTCTCAACCAAACGTTTGATTTCATTATTTGACTCTTTTCGTTCTGAAACAAGTAAGACACATATTATTTATTTAGATATATTAATAATTAGCAATACGTAGCTTATAACTAATTAATAGTTTGTTATATTATTTATTTTTAACGAAAAATATTACGTATTATTTAATTTATTTAACTTAAATTAAATATAAATTAGACATAAAATTACATAAATTATGTCCGTTTTTTATTAGTGTGCGTTTATTAAGTTATAAATCAGTATATGAAGAAATTATGGAATAATATAACATGCCATATAAAAATAAAATCTATGAAATAAGAATACATAACATTATATATGCAAATAAATGTTATGTTTAAATTTATAAACGTTAAAAATATTTATTTTTATATCAACAATTAATAGTCCATTCTCTATATTCAATACTGTGTAGTTATACAAAACGACATAATAATTTTTATTTTTAGACATTCATATTATATAAATGCATATGAATTATAGTCTATAGCAAAGGAATGTTTGTATTTTATGATTGTTATTATTAATAGGTAGAAAGAATGATCTAAAAGAACTATGTAATTAATTTATAGATCATACATTTTATCTTGATGGTAATATGAAAACATAAATGTTAGATAATCAAATTTTATTTAATATTTTCTCTATTTTCTCTAAGAAAAAGAAAAAAATACAGACATCTATATAAAACATTTTTAAAAGAATGATAGGAAGTGTAAATTACATTAGTTGGCTAAATGTTAGTAACTTACTATACCCAATACCCATATATAAAATGTAATTGTTTGGTATTAAGTACTTTAAAATGTGTATTTATTTATCACGTTAGTTATTGAGTATACATAATATAACTTTTGTACGGTTAGGTGGATCAGTGGAAAATAACCTAACCTAGGTACAGATAATAAGTCGTTAGATATTTATTATGTTCTAAGATAAAATGAATAATTTACACCTATTATGTTTATAAAGTTGTACACTGTTAAATAAATGACCTAAGGTTTGTCATTCATCATATACAATGTACACTATACATAATATTTATTTGTTTGTTTATTAAGTTAACGTTAGGTGGCTCAAGTATAGTGTTTTTAGTATACAGTAATTAATACATATGAATAATAAAAAGACTTATTATGGAATGAAGAACTTACATTTAATTAAATTAGTGTTTAAAGAATAAACTATAGTTAATTATAAATATTTTAATATGCTTAGTCTTTAGACTGATGAGTTTAATTTTAAGTTATGTACTAAAATCCTCGATTATGAAAAACTTTATTTTATTTTTCCAGATTTTTGAGTATTCTATTATTACTTCTTTAGCAGTGATATATGATTATCTGCGGGTGTTACTACCATTGTGTGGACCCGTCTTAATAAGTGATGGAAAGATTAGTGACTAGATGTATTGTGTATACAATATACTATAGATACTAGTAGATGTAGATACTACATAGAATAAGTTGCACTATATCATCATATATTATAACGCAAATACCTATAGGTTTTTATGAAATAAATATTTTTTTTTTTTAAATATGAACAATATTATAGGTTTTTTTAAGCTTTTAAAAAATGTTTTTTGTAACATTTGATCAAAAAAATAAAAAAACTATTACTAATTTGACTATCAAAATCCTCCTTTGTATATACATCTGTATTATATTATATCGTTATCTTCTACTAAGGTGAACTAAGTAAAATAAGTACTCAGTTTTTTCCATTTTATCCAGCTGTTTTTTTATTTATTAGTTATGATAAGGTATATCGATACGAGTTTTTGTAATAATTTTGATTTTAAAGTTAAAAATTTACATAATTTGGAACTAAATGGTGTAATTTAGTTTTCATATTTTGGAATATTGTTTATTTTTATTAAAATTTTATATTGACTTTAAATTATTAATGAAACATTACGAATTTTTGTAATTAATTGAATATTAAAAGGCAACTTTTAAAGTTTGATTTAAACTATAAAATAATCTATCCAGTTGAGATATTTGTATCTATACGTGCATATTAGTATAATACAATACAATTTATGAATATAAGTGGGTAATGTAAAAACGCATAGTGTATAACTGAAAGTAATTTCAATTTTATAAACTTGAAAGACATATATTGTTGTTTCATGCATTTTTTAAATTCTATTACTAAGTCTGACTAAATAGATTAAATAGATTAAATAAAAGTTCTGGATAAAATTGTATTAATCTTAACTATACATTTTAGTGTTTTTAAAATACTATTGTCATTATATCATAATTATAAGAAAATATAAATTGTGTAAATTACTCGGTTAAAAAAAAAATATACGAATTTATTATTTATATTGTATATTTTAGTATTTTAAAATTGTTAAATTTTATTTATTAGCATTTTTCCATTGAAAATATTAATATATTTGAATATATATATATATATATATATATGAATTCACTATTCTATTCCAAATTGCATATTATTATAAGAAATTCAACACTGTTTATAAATAATATATTCAAAGCAGTAACATATTGAACGTATATAACTATTAAGTATAAATGGATTATTAATATATTATAATATATTGTAACATACCACGTTAATGAGTTGAACGAATGCTAAACCAAACTGTACATTGACTTTTTCGGTCATGTTCTGGACTGGTCTGATTAGTTTGTTGTAGCCTCTGAAAAGATCTCTAACCAGACGCTCCTCGTCTTCTGAACACCAACAACCTTGGGAACACAAACAAAAAACACAGATGTTATACGATGTTGTTTTTTAAAACGTATACACACACACAAATAGGCTTCAACTGTAGTAAAAGAGTCTTAGGTTTTTTAAGAGATGTTAATCTTTTTATCGGTTGACTTAAGTTTTTTTTTTATTATTATTATTATTATTATTATCAAAAGTAAATGGTAGAAGAAAAATAAATTTAAATATAAAAACTAATCCGGCGAGCACGTCTTGCCACTCGGATAACGAACGACCTGGATGTCTGAAGATACGAATGCACCGGCCGGAAAAAAACAGATAATAATAATAATAATAATAACACCGTTGAAAATCCATTCGGTCCGTTGAGCTTTGCCTACCGGCAAGTATAGGAAAACAAAAACCACAGAAAAAGAAAACTTGGTACATGATGGAAATACATACATATTATACAAAAAAAAATCTTGTATATATAGAGTATAGAGAACGAGTAATTGGCTTAGAAAGTCATTCTACTTTTCAGTGTTCTTTTCACTCTCAAATGGCATTATATATATGTTGACACAGTAAATTATTATATATCTTCAAAATTCACTAAATTAAAAATAATCAAGTGATTAAAATTTCTTTTTAGGTTAGGTATATTCATATCATTTATTTAATAAACCATGGTTTATTTGTTAAACAAATAATTGAAAATATAAGTGCAAAAAATATATTTATCGCGAATAAAAAATTGTGACTAATATTCCCCACGGTAACACGCTATGAACGTATCATTTAGTATGAAATGGATCCTGAAAAAAGAAATCAGTTTCGAATATTTAAATAGGTTTTTATAGTAAATTAATAAAAAAAAGAGAGGATTTTATAATATGATCTAATGGGTTGATTCTAATTTAATGTTTGGATTGCTGTAGTCATATTCATATTCATACGAGAGATTTGTGTTTTAATATTGTATCGATTATTTGGTATGTTTATAATTTGGGGATTTTTATATTTTTTTTAAATTAACCATGATTTGTATTGATAGTAGTAGCTGACATTAATGCATCTATATTACTCATGACGTAATCAAACATAATCAGTCTTGTTTATAGACACATTTATACTTGATTCCTAATGTAGTTTGTGTAGCTTAAATCAGGTTAAAACCTGGTTAAATATATCTATGAATAAGACAGGAATGAATCAAACACGACTTTTCTATTGGCAATCCAATATAAAGTGTTTTTCCATTATTCGAACGGTTTGAAAACGAAAACGGATGTGAATAAAATTGATGGGGTCATATCGAAATAACGCTCTCTACGTGATCCGTCTAAAGCCGTGTTGTTTGGTTGGACCAAATCCCACGCACCAGAATCAAACTATAATAAGTAGGTATACTCCTTACGGTTTTATCATGAACGTCCACTATCGTTTCACATATGTTTCTATCTTAGACCGATCGGTACTTTAAAAAGTAGTGGATGGCAACCTCAAGTCTATAGTTTGAAAAAAACTGGACAGGACAAAAATATAGGTAAATCTCAGCTTTCTTAAATCGCGGTACCCTCGATACGGGATTTGCCAGCATATTAGTTTACTGTGATATTAAATTTAAAACAAGTTTTAGAAAATTATTGGTTAAAATCATGTTGTTAAAATTTCCTAAATGTATGTCGATATTTCTTCAATATTTTCTTGACGGTTGTTGGTCCAGTTTTTGTACGCTTAAAGGAACTATTGAGAAAAAGAAATATATTCTTCTCAAATTATTATTTATGGATTGAATTCAGACTTATAAAGGTACCTACTGTGTAGAACTTTTTGAACACGCGTTTTATCCAATAACATGACATTTTCTCAGAAAAAAATAGCTTTTTATTATGCCCAGAATCCAATATTTATACATTACGTGATAATACCTATATTAACACTTAATTCTTGTATACTATTAAATATTAATAGGTATTTATCATATACTTGTAATTTGTATATATATTATATTTTAAATACAAATAATTTTAAAATGCTTTAATTTTTTTTTTTTAACTATTGTTATTATTTTTAACGCGCTTATATTTCAAAATATTGTTTTCTAATTTTTACTATCTCAAAAATGCTACAATATTATAATAATCTAATTCAAATATAGTTATTATTATTATTCGTTTAATATAATTAATACAATTTATTAATTGTATAGTTTTTGGAACATATAAAATTAACCTATTGTTGAAACCTGATTTTTACTGATTTATCTATGCCTAAATCATAAGTCTACTGACACCTGTTTCAGACAATCAAAATCTTTACGGTTTCTACTGTGAACACGACCGTCAACGTTGAAGTAACTAGTACTACGGAAACTATCGAATTTTTTTGGATGAATATAAAGTTGATCTGTCGACAGCAGCTGCAGTGGTTGGGTTGATTTTTACGAGAACAGATCACGCCCAATACTATAATTCTGGTTTTGTGCGTAATGTTTTGTTAGTTACATATTTTGTCTCTTATTAGATATTAACGCTACAGCATCGTTATATGTCCTGATATTAAAAAAGAGTTATGTCAATAATTAATATGAATCATTGCTGAGTTTTCAATTCACGGATAGGTTAGACAATGGATTCTTGAATGTTTGACGTAAAAATAAAAACAAGTTGGTGTTCCAGGAAATTTTAATACTTTTTAAAGGATTTAAGTAAGAAATTACATTATTTTAAATTTTAGATTGAGTATAATATTTAATGATGTATTATATATTTTTTAACGATGTCTACAGAAATATTTAAATTTATTTTAAATTACTTACATATTTATCAGATTTAAATATTTTTTTGTATTTCGATTTTTATAGTTTATCTATCTTGGCATATTAATTATTTAAATTTATACATATTCCTGGTTTTATATTTTAGAAGCAATTTGACAATGGACGACCACATCTTAAATAAGAAATTTTTTTTTCATTATGATACTTAGAGTACCGTAGATATATATTTTTTAGTTTTATTATTAACAAATAAATTATATTATTGGATGAATTCGGTACTAAAATTGAGGGATTAATTTCGTATCATGACAACAAAAATGTAACAAATAGTTTATCGAAGTACAACGCTTATACTTCATATTTAATACTTAAATAACAACTATTCGATTTTAATATCATGGCAGGATGTTAAATTTAATTGACTATACATAAATATGAAAATGATGAATACATTATAACATAATAAAAATTAATTTTTTTATACTCGATTAATTTAAAATATTTTTTTTAAAACCGTTAATAGCTAATACCTGCATACTAGGTGTATTCAAATTTATATTTAATAATACAAAAATATTATTAATCTAAATGTGTTCAATAATTATTATCGCATCATATTTATGTTTTGTCCAAAATAAGAAGAATATTAAAATTGTTGATGAACCGTGGTGCATTTTTTGAAAAGTTGAATTTAAAGTTGAAAGTACTAATTTTTATAAGTATGAATAAACAAATTAAAAATATATACCTACTTGTATTTTTCTATAAATAAAATACTTTCTGGAACTTAAGTTAAAAATAATTTCTAATGACTATGAGTGTATAAGTATAGAATAAAATAACCTATTAAATAAATAGCTACTTTAATATTAATAATTACTGATGGAGGAGAATTTCAAACAATTATCATTATTAAAAATTTAATTAAATTAGTATACACATTGCATTTTGAATCCAATTAAAATTTTTTTTTTTTATATAAATTGAAAATATTTTCCAACAACTATGACGTTCTGTTTGATTTTGACATAGTTATTGATTGTTTGTCTTTTACAAACAAAATAATTATGATCTATTTTTTCTTTTACATTTATATTAAGTACATCGCTTTGAACAAACAAGTCATGTTAAATTGTGCCTCCACTTACTTCATACTGATTTCTCATGTTTCTCATTGTTAACGCACTATCTTTTTCTTTCCCTAACGTATAGTCTCCCGAAAACGGGTGTAGTTAAAAGGACTTTCTATGCTGGTCTAGCGGCTTTTCGGTTGATGACTCCAAAGATGGTGTGGGGAAGTCCTGCGTGGATGGGAGAGTCCTGTATGGGCGGGCGGGTTAGTTATACTCGGCGAATAATATCGGGGAGGTTGAGGGGGGGATTACGTGGCAAGGGGGCTGATAGCGTGTAGAGGAATAGTCGACGACAAAGGATGAGGTTAGGCTGAGTGGTGACGGCGGCTCGCGACGTCCGCGGTGGTAACGACGGCGGGCGGTTCCCTGGCAAAGTACGTTCGGAGCACCGCCGACGACTACGCGCGGCAGCCTCGGCGGATGGGCGGGGACGATCGATCGAACCGCTTTGACCCGGGTGTGACTGCTGTTGCCGGCGTTTTCGCGAGGATATTATTTTATGCATGCGAACGCCCTTTACTTTCAGTTATCGTCATTCCCGAATTATCTCGACATCCCACTCCAAATTCACGTACAACCTGCTGCAGTCGTTTGCCCGGGGCTCGACTAACTATAAGACTTTTAGAACGTTTATGTTTATTCATTGTATTAACGTCGCAATAGCACACCTTACGCGATACCTGTAAATGTATTTTATGTATAGGCAGCCAATAGCCAATAGGTATACCGCGGTGATACACAATAACAACACTTATGCGGTGCGCCTCAGTAAGTACCATAATATAATAGCGTGGGAGTACCCATCTATGTGTATTCTGAAGAGCAAAGCTGCAGTTTCCTTTGTAGGAATTATCGTGATATTTTCAAACAGCAGTGTATGGCCTACGATATTTAAATTTCGTAAAAAATTTTATCATTACCAACATGATGTCGTTGAACCGAATTCACCCGTTTTCAGTGTTGTAATAATTGGGCATATAATCATTTAATCATTTTTCAATAGAGATAACATAAATATTAAATAGAAATATGGAAATTGGCGTATCATACATTCTAGTTTAAGTAATTTTATCCTATAAGTGTAGCCATAAAGACACAGTATATCTACAATGTATACTTTTAGGATAGCTTAAAAACTCAAGATTTAATTTGTTATCCATACTAAAAGTAATTATTGCTAGTAAATTGTTATAATTAAATGCGATAAAATTATATATTATAATGTATGGATTAAATCTTATACTCTTATCTATGTTTTAAATTACAATAAATTTGTTAAAATTTATAGTTTCAATGGATATTACATTATTGACTACAATTTATTAATAGCTATCGATTTAGGTATTCACAGTGGCCGTATCACATATCAGTCACTATAATCATAGAATATTTCATATGATGATAGTATACATCAAAATTATTTTTATAGTTTTTAACGATCTATAATGCAAATGTTTACGAATGTTTCGTGTACTACTTTTACATGTTACTTTTAAAGCATAGATAGTGAAATATAACACAGAGTAAATTTGTCGATTATTTCATGTAATCTCATAAATCTTATTTAAATTTAGAATGGTTACAAATAAAAAATAATTGGTTTATTACACGATACGTTTTATATGTCTACATTAAAAAAAAAAACAATCTTCTTAAAACTAAAAGATGTCGTTGTCAATCTTAAAATCCTCTATACAGATGTCAGATAATAATTTAATTTTTTACAAAATAATTGTCACCATATTTTTATTAGCTGGTACTACAAATTTTATAAAAATATTTTTCAAACACAAACATTCACTGTAACAATGAGTCTTAAGTACCATCATATATAGTGTATTTTACAGTAACAATTTGTGTAAATATAGTTGGAATAACTTGTATTTAATTTCTATTGTTTTTATAACAATTAAAAATAATTAATTATGTCAAATAAAAGAAAATAAATATCACAAACAAAAAAATTATATAAATATAGTAAAATATTTTGTAGAATTCTGGTGAAAAAATAATTTAGACATTTCAGTTAATGATACTGAATTATACAATATGATTTGAACGTGATATCAGCGTACAAAATATCTGTAGAAACTATATAATATCTATGGAAACTTTCTTTTTTGTTCATTATAATTATTATCTAAATCAATTACCTAGAAAATATTTTATATTAATGGCTAGAATCAAAAAATTAGTCGTTTAATAACATTTTTATTTATCATTAATGAGTGAAATAATTAAATCATTAAACAAAAAATAATGGTAATAACTTTATAGTATGGTTATTCTTTCTTTTTGTAATATTCTTGTTTATTTTTTTGATTGCGTCTTTCCGGTTACTATAGTTTTACGGTGTTTAAGTAATTTACTAAAATTAAAATTTTTAGTTTTTAGTCATTGTTTAATGATAATGAAAAAAAATAATTGTATCAGCATATGAAATCTTTAAAGAAAATAAACATATTAATTACTCATTTAATTTGATAAAAATATAAAGTAACATTTCGATATATTTCGCATATATAGGTAATAGATAAATCAAAATGTTTTTTTCTTATTAAAAAAAAAAAATAAACTTTAATTTTAGAGCGAGTTATGAAAATTGAAAGTGGTGTAATTTCAATTTGTTGGAAATTTTTATTATTACAGTTTTCATTATAAATAAATTAGTTTAAATATAAAATTTATCGAGTGACATTATTTTGATAATTGTCTATAAAATATTATGCGATCCACCTATGAGCTATAATAACTTTCCAATTTAATTATTTCAAATAATTCTAACGATTAAACGATATTTATAATCATACCGTCTAGTATCGCGTTGTTTATGTTTTTATCATAACTCTGATAACAATGCTAAATATTCAATAATTATTCATCATCAATGATAGTTTAATCTGAAAATATTTTGCAAAAATTACGTTCTTTACGTTTAATACTTTGAAGTTTAAACAAGGAAATATAAATAGTAAAGAAAGCCTACTTTACCTTTCTTAATTTTATCTTAAAATACCATGATTAGCGTGATTATAAAATATTAAGTACTAAAATTATAAAATAAATTTCTATGTATAAGTTATTATTATAATAACAACATTTATTTTTTTTTCAAATTTCAAATAGGTAGGTACCAACGATTTAATCTTAATAAAATCAACATTTATAACAACATCATTTAAGTAGGTATGTAGTAAAATATAAGCTGGCGTAAGGACGAAAAAGGATTATAATAATTTTTTATTAATTTTTCAATATCATATTATTAAAATCGTTTTATTTTTTTTATTTTTATAACTTTTACTATGACTGATAGAGTTTTTTAAACAAAACAAATACATCGTTATTGTAAAACCAATAGGTCACGCGTTTCGATAAAAATATACGGACTCTGCTTTACGTGATTAAATCAATGATGGTTACTGGTTACCCATAAAACACAATCCCTACATAAATATTAAACTAAATAGTACCAAATATATATTACTCATGGATAAAACCTACTTGATTACACAAATGATTTAGAAAATGATCTCAAAAAGTGAATCCACTGTAAGTACTTTCGTTAAACCTTAAACAGGTTAATTTCATTAAACCTGTGTAATGCTGTAGTGTAATTGAATTTTATTTATACGTTTAAATTTTACTTAACACCGCATTATACATTATAGAGAGACGGGAGTGTGACTTTTCAGGCCGTAGTACACACGGCCCGCGTTTACACAATTTAAATTGCTCGTTTTATACAATATTATAATTAATTTTCGTGTGATATTATGTGCTTTGGTTTATGGGTTTAAAAGAGGGCAACTCCCACCACCAATCACCCATCGTGGTCATACAATTAACCGCACGTAATAACTATTTATTAATCATCCTCTTTTGATTCGATTATAATATGCACAATTTGGTATATGGATAGAAAACTCGAGGTTTGCGGTCAGTTATTATAATTGTAATTATATTATTTTCTCCGTGCACTCGTCGGCTTCGCCGCATAATATTGAACGTTCGTTGTATCAAAAGAGAGTATATTCGTTTGCGAGAAGTGGGTGAGTATAATGGGGGAAAGGAAGACCGATGAAAAAGAACATAATAATAATGACGGATAAAAAAACTATCGTATATATAATAATCGGCTGGTGTTCGTATAACAATATATATATATATATATATATATATATAATGTATACAAGGAGGGGGCCGAACGAAACGGTATAACGATATACAACACTTTACCGCGTTTACATTGGCGAGTGGTATATATATTATACGGTGCGTTCATCGCATTTTGATAAATTAAGCGAGTTTTAAATTGCTCCTATTTCGTCGTTATGTACGAACAGCAGCAGAAGCAGCAGAAGGAGTGCAGTGTACGAGCGCTGTATACAATATATTGTAATAAATACTTAAGCACACGCACACACACACACACACACATACACACACAACAGCCGTCTGCGCAGCTCTTGCCGACGCGCGAGAACTTTTTCGCCCCCAGAGTGATGAATGGCGGTAGGACAGCTGAAGCGGATTAATTATTAGAATTTAGAATAGCAGCTTGCGTGTGTGCAGTGTGTATACATGTGTATGTTTGATAATAATATACACACCGTAACCTATAGCATGTGCGAGGCAGACCAATCGTTCAAGACGTATATTTTGCTCCGAAGTCCACGTCTATCCCCGTCAGATATAATACCTAATAAATATACAGGGCGATTTGCCAGACGTTGTATAGGCGTATTCAACCCCATTTTTCATTTAATAATGAATTTATTTAAAACCTGATTTTTGAAATTTTGTGAAGATACAATAAGTTTCTGTATTTAAATTTAGACTATTTTACTGTAAATTATCTAGTGAACAATTTTTTGAAAACTTTCGATGTATCTAATTTAGAATTTGAACGAGTTGTTTTTCAGTTATTAAAACTTTGTTATACGAATAATAGTCCTTTAAAATGGTTTTAAAGAAATATAAAATACCTATGTGTAATATCGAATTTAGTATTTTTTATACTTAAACCATTTATATAAATTATAAATGTAATAGTAAAAAAAAAATCGCAATAATTTAAAAATTTGGTCTTGAAGTGTATTTAATGATTTAGAAAATCATAAAAAACATTCTGTACATCGATATATTCATAAATTAGTGTCGTAAAAACCCATGTTCAGAACTCATTACCTATCAGCATAAATACATCATTACATCAGTATCTATACAACTAAAACTTATGCAGTATTCATTTAACAACGATCTTATTTTAAATTTTGCAACTCGCTAAGTGCCTTAACTTCACTTAAAGACCAATATTCTAAAAATTATTAGCAAACTGCTACAGTATCATAACAAAAAAACGTAATATTTTTATAAAAAATGATTGCATGTGAGATACGTTTCATATAGTCATTCTAGTAACCGAAAAAGCATGACTAACGAGATGGTCACACATGCAAGGAATACCACTGTGAATAAAATACCAACTAAAGACAAAATAAATTAAACCTAAAACAATATAATATTAAAAACTCGACAAAACCACTGGAGCTTCAAACTGATGGGCATTAAAAAAGTTTTCAAATGGATGTATACAGATATCTCGAGAGAATTAATAATCATAAATATAGAACCGTAATAAGATATTTGCATCCCATTCACCCATACCTGATTACAAAGATACACAGATCATGCGTGACACATAACAATCATTACACTTGAACATAATTACGCATCGTAAAAATACTCAATAGGCTAACTCTACAACGATCCAAAACCATCGGGAGAAGCTCTTAATCAATATTACACTGAGAATAGAATTTATAAAACTTAGGTTTTTCAAATATTTAGTTAGTTATATAATTTTAATTTAAACCAGTCATTATGTATTTACACTAAAACTAATGAAGTTTGTATTTATATAATAATAATATAAAATTGAAAAGTAATGCTATAAATTGATGGAAAATTGTATACTTGGAATATAAATTAAACGAGGCAATAAGGACACTAGAATCAATCAACGAAAATTTCTTTAAACCGTATGTTACGTACATAATTTTATAATTTTATTACTGTACTTCACGCGTACAATATTATTACGGTGTAGTAAATCATAGAATTTTCAAAACGACACTCCAATTGCATTGATTTCTGTCACGTGTAATTATATAATATCCCGCTGTGCATCAAACCTAATTAACTTCTGTTTCTGAGTTCTGACACCTGTCATATTCTTCTTGACTGCCCTTTTTTCTCACTAAAACGTCAATCACTTTTAAACTCCTTCTCTACACTAAAAATAAATCCTCCTTGATTTTGCGTCATACACTGCATCTTTAACCAACTACTACAGCTTAAATAATTTGTCCTTTTTATAAGCTCAAGATTTGTAATAATTTAACTTGTAAGTCTCTGTGGTCTATATCGAATTTATTATAACATTATTGATGAATTATTGTTATTACTACAAAATATATTTTATTAGTGTTGGCCTAATATTTCAATATTACAAAAAAAATGTGCATTAAAATATTATAGTTTATTCACTTTATAATACACACACACACACACACACACACACACACACACACACACACACACACACACACACACACACACACACACACACACACACACACACACACACACACACACACAAACACACATACACATAATATAATTATTATACGAAATATATACATTATATTTTTAAATGTGTGATGTGCATTATGTTTATACAATCAAAACGTCATTGGGGCACAATATACTAATCTGTGTAAGTGTGAGCGTTATGGGGTAGTTTTAATGAGCGCAAGGGGAAATTAAACTTTATGTGCTATTAACAGTTCCACTCGAGGCAGCCATTTTATTTCGATTGGTACAGCAATCGATTGTGCAAAGAGTGAAACCACTACAAATACCATTATAATGCTATTCTACCCAATAACTGCAGATACTACTTCTATATAATATGTACCATTTATCCGTATATGCCAGCGACATATTATATACTATATGATACTTTTATATAACTTTTGTCCACTACTACAACTGTGATATATTCTAAAAATAGTTATATCTACCTACTACATTGGAAGTATAATATGCTACAGTGAAACGCTGATGAACTCGTATATTTATCTGAAAAATAATGCAATTGTCATCATGCTTCTCGGAGTCGAATTGCAATGGTTAAGTCTAAAAATATTTCTCGGTAAGTTCTATAGTGTACGTCACCAAATCGTCACCTCCAACGATTTTTAATATCCACCGGCTCGTTATTATAATATGATGCCGGTAGACGGAGGAAAAAGTTCCAAAGCGACCTCGTTCCGCTGTATATACGCGAGTAGCGCATGTATAAAATTATATCATAGGTACTAACTACTCCTATGTGGCTACATTAAATTATATTGTGCAGGGATAGTAAATATAGCGTACTGCATTAACGTAGTGAAGTATACACGAGATGTTTACTAAGTCGTTATATTTTATTTTGACAGCAGGGACAGTGTCTGCAGATGCTGACGAAGATATCATCATGATTATCATATATTATAGGTATAGGTACAAAATATACTCTTTGTGCATCAAAAACGCATTATTATCGTGGGGGTGAATAAAAAATGAAGGGATGCGAATGTACCGTAAATCGTAATATACCATACTATATTATTGTACACATATATAAATAAATGTTGACTACTCGGCAGGTCAGTCAGGCGATGTATAATATACCAACACATACACAGACGCACAGTGTATAAAGTGCGTGTACATAGAAATGTTTGATAGCCTAAAAGCCTTGCAGTGTAAACACATTATACATATATCTTCACACTCGATGTGACCACTTTCCACCCTATTCTAACAATGGCAGTTAGACTTGTCACACGCGTTTTGTACTATATATTATTAATTATTAGACATAGGTATAAATTATGATATAATATAATATGCTTCGGAGGTCCACTATCGTGGACGTCTATACACCGGTCCGGCCTTTGTATTATGGATTATTGTTTCAATTTTTTTTTATATTTCTAAGCTCATAACTTATAATCGGATTTAATATTATAATATTATCATACAGACAATTACTATTATAACATTACCATGAAACTGTGAAATTATATAGTTATGATCCAACGCGTAATTTATGTAGATGTCCATCTAATATCTATAAAATATAAATAGACATAAGACTACATACAATTATGTATTATTATTTATGTAATATTTTGTCTTTTAATACGATTAATACGAAGTCTACTAAAAAAATATGATATTACGCAAAACGTATAAAGTAGATTTCGTGTACCTAACTATACGCAATTTATTTCTCTATTAGTGTATTAATGTATTATTAAAGATTGAACATGAACTTAATTTTTATGAATCATTACATATATTATATTATATCATTAAATAAATATTATTATTATAACTTATAAGTCAACACCAAAAACGACGTGTCATAGAATGTATGTTGAGAAATATAGGTTCATGGTACAATTGTACAAATAACTTAAAATTTATATATTTTTTTTTTTTAGTAAAAACCAAAAAAGAAAAAAATCGTTATTTTTCATTTAAATATTTAATAAAATCAAAATTTGATTCTGTAGGTCTTCAATAAAATTGACGAGGGTTTACGCAAATAATTGTTTATAATTTAAATAAGAAAACCCACGAGGAAATCAGAGATTTATGTAAAATAACTATGATATTTATATTTTATTTATTTATTAAATACAAATTAAATCTGAATGAATTAACTTAAGACTTTATATTTGAAACGGAATGTTTATATTATTTTATAGGGTTCTAATGTGATGCATATCGATTGACATTTTTTTAAAAAGATAGAAATTATTTTTTCAATGTTTTAATAGTTTAGTAAACATATAAAAATCACTATATACAACATATCTGTCCATTCATTAGTTGTTATCAAACGTAAGACACTCTGCCAAGTGTCATAAAAATATGATTTTATTCTTTTTTTTATTTATTACTAAATATATCATTTTATGTTTTATTATATATTAATTGCTGATTTATTATAATTCATAATGCTTTATTTTATAATAAAAATAAATGTTGGAATACTGTTTATACTAGCTATTTTATTCCGGTTATTATTAAGTAAAAATATTTCATAGTTTATATCCTTGTGTTAGGGAAAATTATTGAGGTACAGTTCAGAACCTCACAATTAATAAAATATTAAAGAATCCGAAATAACAAAAAAATATTAATTTTTTAACAAACCCTATAGACTATAGTATAATATAGTATGTTAAATTATAGAAATTATATTTTATATGTATGTTGTTAATATTGATAAAAAACGGAAATATGTAATGTATAAAAAAAAAAAATTAAAAATAAGTTTCCGTAATGTACCATCTCTTCCGGTTGACATACTAGGAATTAATCGACATGGATACGTCTACTATAAAATAGAAGATGAAAAAAATACGATGTGAAGCTTATCATGGTTCCAAAATGAATAATGATAGGGCTCATGATTTACCAGATGTACCATCTCTTTCAGTTGGCATACTTGGAATACTAGTCGATATGGATACATCTTTTGCAAGAAGGAAGATGAAAAAAATATGATATGTCGTTCATAAAACATTCGAAAATGAACGACATTTATTTAGAGGTATGAAATTGTAGAATTGTACATATTTTATTTGTCAACATTTTACCTATTTTTATAGCTTTACTGGTTACTAGTGTTTGAATATTGGCAAGACATATCTTTATTTTCCATCTATAGTTCTAACTGTTCAAATTACATTCCCTTCATTTATTATAAAGTAACTCAAACTGTTGGCACTATCAGACGTCTTCATCATTTCTTTTTAACGACTCAAGAACTGATAACTAAATCTTGTTTTTAAATTTAAATTTACAATAATAATAAAAAAACAAATGCTATATTTTAATATACATACAGTGTATACGTTATACAGTATTGTTATTAGATATATGATAGTAAACCCTGATTTAGTTAGAGACTTATAGTGAATATTAGAATATAATGTTTAAACATTAAGTTAATCTATTAAGTAAAAAAAACCGACAAAAAAATAGTCAAAAACAGCATAGAAATAATTCGATATATTGAAAGTATAAGATAAAATTATATTTATATTGTCGACACATCACCTGGAATAAATCTTGTGGAAGACAATAACTCTAAAAATGCTATTCAATTTCAAAACTAATAAGGTCCACATCATATTATTTTTCGTCTTCCTTCTCGGGAAAGACGTAACACCGTCGACTAATTCCAAATATGTCAACCAGAGGAAACGTTACAGAAACTTATTTCTAATTTTTTTTTTCAATAGGTATATACTATATATTTCCGAGTAATACAACAACGATATATATAATATACATACATAATATAATATATACATATTATTTTATGAAAAAAATACGATTTGGCTTTTAACAATTAAATGAAAATGAACGAAATTGTATGACAAATATAGATTACATCGATTAAATACGTATAACATGCTAAATAATTTGTATTTTAAATACATTTTATTTTTTTATTATATTTTTATTCAATAATATTCAATATATATTATAGGCTATGGGATTTATGAAATAGGATAGTTCAACCCTAATGTCTTTTTCATATCGTCACGCTAATGCATTTTTAAGTCACTCAGACTCTGAAGGCGATAATGTTTAAGAAATGTGTATCCGCCAGACTTATCGGTTTGGTTGAGAGCGACGAACTTATGAGAAGTTATGTATATGTAATGATGTTACACACTGCAGAGTAGTTTACACGCAAATGTTCGGAAAGCGATCATTAAAAAAACACTAAAATAACACCCCAAAAGTTTTAAACGCATGTTTTGAATTGTTCAGTATATATAAATATGTACATATACTAAAATCGTTTAATATATGTATAATAATAACATATTAGTCAAATAAACTAATTGATATATATATATATTAAAAATATGTGGTAGTTCTATGTAAAGGATAATATTATCAATGGGGCGTATAACAATATTTATATTATAAAACATAGTAAATTAGGCCAATTTTTAAAATTTATAAGATTTAAAATGTTTTTTGAGTCGATTTAATCCCATATGAAATAAATTTATTTGTGTATTTAAAACACATCATATTATAATCTTTTAGCTATCATGTTTTAGTATACAGCTTATGATTCGTTTTATTCATAATCAATTAATATTGTATATTATTATCACCATACAACCGTGGAGTAACGTTTTTCGTATAATTTATGTGGTCATACAATTGTAAGGGAATTAATAAATAAATTTTTTTTTAAATCATAAAACCTCATGTAACGAAATCGTATAAGTTTCTCTTCGTTTATGGTGATATAGAAAAGTCTTGAAACATCTATAATACAGACATACCTATACCTATGTCCAATATTTGTAGCATTATCAAACCTAACAATAAATGTATTATTATACTGAAAGAAAGGAAAACAAATTATCATTTTTTTAAGAAAGCGTTAGATATAATCAATAGTGTTCTTTTCTCGTCACACAATGATATGTAGTTTATATGTTAATTTATTTTGTAAAAAATCATGTAAATAAATAGGTTTTGCATGATACATGTTTTAAGAACACGCACTTAACTATTTCAATAGAAACAGTAAGCCATAAAATATATAAAATAATTAATATTACACTAAAATGTATACGTATAATTATTATTTCAGTGGTATCAGTACTATCCATTATTGACGCCATATGGCATCATATACGGTGCCTTTCGTTGACACATGGGGTTATTTGATATAATTTATTAAGGGCGTTAAGATTTCACCCAAATTATTAACCGGTATAAATATTATATACATAGTTTACGTTATATGTTGTAATATTACATGCGCGTGTAACAATTTTTTTCAATTGCGTTCCCATTGTATGTAAGTAATATCGTTAAAAATTAATACAATAATCGTAGTTTGAAACTCGCTTTATAAAAAAATTGTATGTGTACCTACTGTAATGATTATCGTTTCTATTTTTTTTTTAGTCCAGCCCAATCTCCTTAACATGGTTTTGCAAGGCCGTAAACTGGTATTTAAGTACAATATAATTTACCAGCATTCGCGGTTTAGTGATTACAACGGATGTCGAGGAAGCTCTCGGTAGAATAGCTGTAGTTCGGTTCACTGTTCGAGGACATTTGATTTACTTGTAAATCTAAATCATTTATACCTGTGGTATTAATAAAAAAAATTCGAAAAATGTGTCTTTGGCTGGGCGCCCTTTTGCGAGATATGAATACCACGCGGTCTCGTCAGCGGAGACGGGTATGCATAGGGTCATATGTTCTCAAACCGTTTGCACACACACGGTTTACTTAACATTTCGGGACCAGAGTAATTCCGGAATAACACTAGGAGCGGAGAATATAATACATGAACGGTTCCGGGGACACACGGGGCGGACAACTATGCGGTGGACTCGGCGGCGGTATTGATTTCAAAACGGCTACGCGCGTGTGGCCGAGCAGCAGCAGCAGCAGCAGCCGCCCGGGTGTAGACGCACTCTTCTCTCGCATGCGATTGTCGCGAGTCACGAGACCACGCGCACTTGCCGCCGACCGTCAGTACTATTATACGACACATTATTATTTTATTATCGTTTGTTATCATACACCGTGTACGAACGTGCACGTGCATAGTATATTACGCACTCCGGCATTACAACGACAATTATTGACTGCTCCTCTAAGTCTTTAGAAATATCATGTTATCGTGTATTACGCATTTTATTATTTAAATTTTGGTCAAATTCTGCCGCGTTGATCGAACTATATTTAACTGAGAGGTATCCTCGAGTGCAGCAGAATAATATTATACCAAAGTATTACACGTATAAAAAATATATGTTTGGTTTTGATATTTATTTCATTTTATTAAAGGTCATTTTTTTTTCATTCGGTCTTTGATGTTGATCCAACGATTATATTATACGCTTTGTAAAATTTCAAGTGAAGATCCACATCATATATATTATCATATATTATTATATATATTATGTAAACCTATTACGATATACGCGCCATTTTTATGGCCATAATAGTTGCAAGTGTTGCTTTGTCGGTGTCCAATTTTTTTTGGTGGTTCTCTACAATTACCTATCTTGAGTACTTAAGATCTTGTATTTGTAGTGTTTGAACAGCACGAAGTTATGGTTTCGAATTGTAATTACTTATGGTATTGGATAAGTGATTATATGTTTATTATTTTGTCGGATGGTAGTCTAGAGTATTGCTAACGTGAGCGTGCACGACGTTTTTCTATAGTTTGTACTTTTATGTTGAGAGGTGGATTGTATAGATTTGGATTAGGAGTCAAACAAAGATCTTCATTTATTTTTATATTATTTATCTTTATAACGTTTTAACGAATTTTCTTCCATTTTACCATACTTGAAAATCTATGCTTTAATAAACACACGAGATATTAAATAAAAAAAAGTTATTATATTGTGATATATCTACAATCACGAAAACTGGCATTTTTTTTATTATATAGGATTTACAACAGCGTGTGCATGGGAAAAGTTATTGTTTTGAATATCAAAATTTATTAATTTACAAATTCATTACAAGGACTAAAAATTAACTATAAGTAATTTACTTTTATTTATTTAAACCTTTACTTATTTATTTATTTTTATTTTTATATATACTGCTTAGTACTCTCAATATACTTAAATACTCAATACACTAAAAATAAAACAATAGAATTATTATTTTCAGTAGATTTTCTTTTATTTTTTTTTAAATTTTTGTCATAAATATTTAACTCATAAAATATAAGTGACTAAATTATTTATATTTACCATAAGGGATGTTCAAATGTGTGAGTTTATGACCAAAATTCAAACTTATTCTATTATAATAATGTAAATATTGTTAACTTTTGATGTTTTAATTAATAAGTATTAAGATTGTTTAAAATACAAACAATTGCAATTATACATTTTAAAACTCTAAAAATAATTTATTATTAATTTAAATATTTTTTATAATTATTTAACTTCGCGTTTTAAAAGTTTTTTTGTTTAAATAACCGGTAAGTCAAGTGAAACATTCTAACAATTTTTTAAATATTTTGTTTATTTAAAATGTATATTAAGTAATACGTTGTACAATAAATAAATAAAATTAAAAAAAATAATCATATGAGCTTCACGTTATAGAAAATATTCATTGATATTACATTACAAATATATATATATATTGTATGAGTATAATAAATAATAATAACATTATAGTGATTTATTAGGTTAAGTACAAGTATTGTTTTTTTCATATTATGATTAAGTTAAAAGCTTTATGGACCATTTAATTTTAAACCATCGAAATGTATTGGCTAGGTCGATAAAAGATAAATTTGATTTAAGAAGATTTGAATGAAGATGTAATTTTGTATATGGAATTTCTTATCGAGTTTAGATGATTGATCTGTTATGGTTATTATGAAGGATTTGATTATTAACATACTAATATGCTATAGAGTATAGAGCATTAGATATTATTCTGACTTCTGGGGGATATATAAACTGGATGGACCATATAATTAAGTTTTTGGATGCTCTTCAAAGTTGAATTCTTCAAGAAGCCTTTTCATTTTGTGTAGCGATATTGTTATTTTCAAAGATATTTTGGATTTTAATAGGAATCATAATATCGATTAAATCTAGGATTTAGTGTATAGAGTTCATGTTATAAAAGATCTAGGTATTCATTTTAAATAAAATATGTTTTTAAACTTAATCATAAGTTATTATCAAATAAATCTTACAAGATTCTTGGATTCATTAATAGAAATACAAGATAATTTTAAATTAATAATTTTTGAAAATTTTGTATTGTTATTTTTTACATTTTTCATTCGAATTTGGATCATTAATTTGGTCACAAAATGTGTCAACATATATTAATGATCTTGAAGTAGTTGGATACAAATTTTTAAAAAGAGCAGCATTTATTAGTTATATATCCTATATCTAGAGAATCATTTGATACAGCCAAGTACTCTGGAATTACTGTTCCCTCGAAGACAGAAGACAGAAAAAAAAACAGAATTTCTATCTAAGCAATAAACAAGAAAACTGCAGCTATATAGAAGATACACATTAAAAAATTGTATGTATGTTGCATTTTCACTTTGCCAAACGATTTAAAAATATTACTATCGACAAGAGAAAAGAGAGTTGTAAAACACTCCATGAAAAATGTTAGTTGTTATTTTCTTATGTTACACTTGCAACTATAATGGCCATAAAAATGGCGCGTATATCGTAATAGGTTTACATAATATATGTAATAATATATGATAATATATGGTAAATATAAATAATTTAGTCACTTATATTTTATGAGTTAAATATTTATGACAAAAATTTAAAAAAAAATAAAAGAAAATCTACTGAAAATAATAATTCTATTGTTTTTTTTTTAGTGTATTGAGTATTTAAGTATATTGAGAGTACTAAGCAGTATATATAAAAATAAAAATAAATAAATAAGTAAAGGTTTAAATAAATAAAAGTAAATTACTTATAGTTAATTTTTAGTCCTTGTAATGAATTTGTAAATTAATAAATTTTGATATTCAAAACAATAACTTTTCCCATGCACACGCTGTTGTAAATCCTATATAATAAAAAAAATGCCAGTTTTCGTGATTGTAGATATATCACAATATAATAACTTTTTTTTATTTAATATCTCGTGTGTTTATTAAAGCATAGATTTTCAAGTATGGTAAAATGGAAGAAAATTCGTTAAAACGTTATAAAGATAAATAATATAAAAATAAATGAAGATCTTTGTTTGACTCCTAATCCAAATCTATACAATCCACCTCTCAACATAAAAGTACAAACTATAGAAAAACGTCGTGCACGCTCACGTTAGCAATACTCTAGACTACCATCCGACAAAATAATAAACATATAATCACTTATCCAATACCATAAGTAATTACAATTCGAAACCATAACTTTGTGCTGTTCAAACACTACAAATACAAGATCTTAAGTACTCAAGATAGGTAATTGTAGAGAACCACCAAAAAAAATTGGACACCGACAAAGCAACACTTGCAACTATTATGGCCATAAAAATGGCGCGTATATCGTAATAGGTTTACATAATATATATAATAATATATGATAATATATATGATGTGGATCTTCACTTGAAATTTTACAAAGCGTATAATATAATCGTTGGATCAACATCAAAGACCGAATGAAAAAAAAATGACCTTTAATAAAATGAAATAAATATCAAAACCAAACATATATTTTTTATACGTGTAATACTTTGGTATAATATTATTCTGCTGCACTCGAGGATACCTCTCAGTTAAATATAGTTCGATCAACGCGGCAGAATTTGACCAAAATTTAAATAATAAAATGCGTAATACACGATAACATGATATTTCTAAAGACTTAGAGGAGCAGTCAATAATTGTCGTTGTAATGCCGGAGTGCGTAATATACTATGCACGTGCACGTTCGTACACGGTGTATGATAACAAACGATAATAAAATAATAATGTGTCGTATAATAGTACTGACGGTCGGCGGCAAGTGCGCGTGGTCTCGTGACTCGCGACAATCGCATGCGAGAGAAGAGTGCGTCTACACCCGGGCGGCTGCTGCTGCTGCTGCTGCTCGGCCACACGCGCGTAGCCGTTTTGAAATCAATACCGCCGCCGAGTCCACCGCATAGTTGTCCGCCCCGTGTGTCCCCGGAACCGTTCATGTATTATATTCTCCGCTCCTAGTGTTATTCCGGAATTACTCTGGTCCCGAAATGTTAAGTAAACCGTGTGTGTGCAAACGGTTTGAGAACATATGACCCTATGCATACCCGTCTCCGCTGACGAGACCGCGTGGTATTCATATCTCGCAAAAGGGCGCCCAGCCAAAGACACATTTTTCGAATTTTTTTTATTAATACCACAGGTATAAATGATTTAGATTTACAAGTAAATCAAATGTCCTCGAACAGTGAACCGAACTACAGCTATTCTACCGAGAGCTTCCTCGACATCCGTTGTAATCACTAAACCGCGAATGCTGGTAAATTATATTGTACTTAAATACCAGTTTACGGCCTTGCAAAACCATGTTAAGGAGATTGGGCTGGACTAAAAAAAAAATAGAAACGATAATCATTACAGTAGGTACACATACAATTTTTTTATAAAGCGAGTTTCAAACTACGATTATTGTATTAATTTTTAACGATATTACTTACATACAATGGGAACGCAATTGAAAAAAATTGTTACACGCGCATGTAATATTACAACATATAACGTAAACTATGTATATAATATTTATACCGGTTAATAATTTGGGTGAAATCTTAACGCCCTTAATAAATTATATCAAATAACCCCATGTGTCAACGAAAGGCACCGTATATGATGCCATATGGCGTCAATAATGGATAGTACTGATACCACTGAAATAATAATTATACGTATACATTTTAGTGTAATATTAATTATTTTATATATTTTATGGCTTACTGTTTCTATTGAAATAGTTAAGTGCGTGTTCTTAAAACATGTATCATGCAAAACCTATTTATTTACATGATTTTTTACAAAATAAATTAACATATAAACTACATATCATTGTGTGACGAGAAAAGAACACTATTGATTATATCTAACGCTTTCTTAAAAAAATGATAATTTGTTTTCCTTTCTTTCAGTATAATAATACATTTATTGTTAGGTTTGATAATGCTACAAATATTGGACATAGGTATAGGTATGTCTGTATTATAGATGTTTCAAGACTTTTCTATATCACCATAAACGAAGAGAAACTTATACGATTTCGTTACATGAGGTTTTATGATTTAAAAAAAAATTTATTTATTAATTCCCTTACAATTGTATGACCACATAAATTATACGAAAAACGTTACTCCACGGTTGTATGGTGATAATAATATACAATATTAATTGATTATGAATAAAACGAATCATAAGCTGTATACTAAAACATGATAGCTAAAAGATTATAATATGATGTGTTTTAAATACACAAATAAATTTATTTCATATGGGATTAAATCGACTCAAAAAACATTTTAAATCTTATAAATTTTAAAAATTGGCCTAATTTACTATGTTTTATAATATAAATATTGTTATACGTCCCATTGATAATATTATCCTTTACATAGAACTACCACATATTTTTAATATATATATATATATATATATATCAATTAGTTTATTTGACTAATATGTTATTATTATACATATATTAAACGATTTTAGTATATGTACATATTTATATATACTGAACAATTCAAAACATGCGTTTAAAACTTTTGGGGTGTTATTTTAGTGTTTTTTTAATGATCGCTTTCCGAACATTTGCGTGTAAACTACTCTGCAGTGTGTAACATAATTACATATACATAACTTCTCATAAGTTCGTCGCTCTCAACCAAACCGATAAGTCTGGCGGATACACATTTCTTAAACATTATCGCCTTCAGAGTCTGAGTGACTTAAAAATGCATTAGCGTGACGATATGAAAAAGACATTAGGGTTGAACTATCCTATTTCATAAATCCCATAGCCTATAATATATATTGAATATTATTGAATAAAAATATAATAAAAAAATAAAATGTATTTAAAATATAAATTATTTAGCATGTTATACGTATTTAATCGATGTAATCTATATTTGTTATACAATTTCGTTCATTTTCATTTAATTGTTAAAAGCCAAATCGTATTTTTTTCATAAAATAATATGTATATATTATATTATGTATGTATATTATATATATCGTTGTTGTATTACTCGGAAATATATAGTATATACCTATTGAAAAAAAAAATTAGAAATAAGTTTCTGTAACGTTTCCTCTGGTTGACATATTTGGAATTAGTCGACGGTGTTACGTCTTTCCCGAGAAGGAAGACGAAAAATAATATGATGTGGACCTTATTAGTTTTGAAATTGAATAATGAATAATGATAACACTAATGATTTACTAGATGTACCATTTCCTCCGGTTTGCAAACTTGAAATTATTTATATTGTTACGTATTTTACAATAAAGAAAAGAAAAAAAAGTACTACCTATATCGAATTTATAAGTTTCAAAAATAAACAAACATTTTTAGAGATATCATATTCCATAATATTGATTCCTAATTATTTGTTTATAATAATAACATGATTTACTGAAAAAAATGCTGCTCCGGTCCTCGGTTCATGTGAACAGGCTGTACTATGGTTCGGTGGTGTCGCGCAGAGTGGTGTCAATCGCGTTCAAAGCGGAAAATATATTCGCAGCATAGCTGTTCACTGTTATATGGTTTTATTTTTAAAAATGTTCAAATACATATTGTTAAGAAACAATTATTTGAATTTGGTTGTTGAGAAATTAGTTCTACGATAAGGAGACCTATAGTAGTTAAGTTTCGCCACCACTGCCGCTTTCGAATTATACCTAATTTTAAGCTTGACAATATCATATCCTTTTATTTGTACAATTTTATTAGCCCCCATCCCCTCAACATGACCAAACCCAGTATTAGTATTTATTAGCATTTATATTTAATTTTAGTAGTCCCAATTTTGTAAGTAAGTACTTCTTATTTTTTAATGTACAGCAGACAAGAATAGATTTGTACATCTCCTCAATCAATATAAAATATCTTAAATTTTTTCGATCATTACAAGATTGGCCCATACACACAAGACACAAGTCTTATAAAAATACGTATCAACTATATATATATTTATATGTGTTCTATATATTTTGCAAGGTTATTTCATTGTTCACTGTACTTAAATTGAATAATGATACAAGCATAAAATACGTAGAATGTAGGTAGTATACTATTTTATTTCTCTTGTAAAGAATACCTTATATACAATCCTAATTCATCATTTACACAAATTGTATCATATGTTTTGTTATTCATAAGATAGTTGCAACTGGTAAGTACCTATACTTGCTTAGTCTTTACTGCCTCTGAAATGATATTTTCGATATACCATTTACTTTTATTGACGTGATCATATTTTTACTACCCGAAATATGAATGTATTTTTTTTTTTTATAAACCTACTTATATTGAAATAATTTACTAAGAATAAAAGTATTATAATATTTATAAATATTAAAAAAAAAAACAGTGGATACGATGTGGTTCAACCGTGATTGAATGAAAAGGATATTTAATGTAAAATAAAATTTTTATTTTTTTTGTACGTATATGTTACTATGTTAGGAGTGTGTTGTTTAAATTATTTTAAACATGATATATACATATATAATGATTACCTACTGAATATTTTATACTTATAGTATATATAACAGAATTTGTACGTTTACATTTTTTTATTGCTAGTCTTACATTTTCTTTTAGGTTATCGTACAATTCCCAATGATCATTTAACTTATATAAAAAAGCATTGTAATGACTAGTTGTTATTCTTAGTTGTTGCATTGGTTTCAAATATTTTAAAAACATTTTTTATACAATTAAAAATTTTCAGTTTTCAAGAAGCATTATTTTGATTGAGTTAAAAAAAAAGTTTTAAAATAATATAGTGTATTAAAACTGATTAGAAATATACCAAGTTGAAGTAAATAAAGTTTTTAATTTCATAAAAATAATAAGTATAGTTATGCAAAACACGAATAGCATGCTTTAATAATCAATCTTGATTGAAATTCAGATCTTTTTAAACTAGATTCGTGGGTAAAATTAAATATTCTCTAAGTATTGAGTACCGGTAGTGTTTAACTTTAACACAAAACCTTATATAATATTTTATAATATGGTTTTTTTTTATATAATTATTAAAGTCGTTTATTTTACTTTTATTATTACAGTAGGTTGATATTATTTTTTTCCGAAAATATTCATTATATTATCAGTATTAAATTATTATAATAATATAATTTATTTATACCATATTATATCAACTTAAATTATTTCAACAATGTATAAATTCGATCTGTAAATACTTTTAAACATTAAAAATACATCCATAGTATATATAGATTATAAAATATTTTTTTAATAAAAAATTTCATTATTAGGCTTAATAAAATATAATAGAAGTAAAAGTTATAAGTTTTCATGATGAATATTTTTAAAGTATACCAAATTAAAATTAAAATATTATCAGTATGAAAAACTTATAATGAATATTATTTTATATATTTAATATTTAGCTATAAAAATTGAAGGTTTATAAATTTTTTACAACAATATTCTTATAGTTTGTAAGTTTGACTAATTTTGTAGAATTTTTAAATTTTTATACTTATAAAAAAAAATTGCCGATATTTTTCAATTAGAAAATAAAAAATCATTTAAAATCTTGTTTTTATTTTCTAGCATTTTTACCTAATCATTTATTTTTTTATCGACATTTATAAAAAAAAAAAAAAATTAAAATTAAACCGTAAATAGAAAATAATATTTAAAAATATAAACATTGGTGAACATTTTAACCTTCTACGATTACTTGTTCTTAAATAACTAAATAAATAAATCAATTTAATTGAAATAAACTAGTTAAGCGTAAAACTTCCTGTTTTCCTTATTTTTTATTTGTTTTACTCGATTACAAAAATAATGTGCTGGGAGTTTTTAATTTTGACCTAATCGTTTTTGGGGGGGAGGAGTGTACAACATTTTGTTTTACTTGTACATGTTAGTTTATCTTGTCAGTTGTCAAGGGTTGATATTAAAATTTTAAAGTGGCAGTGCTGGAAAAACGGACGTACTATATATACTATAAGACAACGAGTATCACATTGTATCGAAAATTGCTACGGGAAAAGTTTTGAATATTGCTGCATTCAATAAATAGTCTACTATTAAAAATATTTTACGATGAAATAATAAATGGTATGTATTATTGCATTAATATTTATCTGCACATTTCCATATAAATTCGTAGTTAATATAACGGTAATTAATCGAAACTATAAAATGCATTAAAACTAAAAAAACAATAATTAAATGTATTTTTGTTAATTAAATCAATTACCAACATGATGAATATTTCATTGTTTTACTTTTGCTGAGTGATATTATTTATAAAATGAAAATATATATATATATATATATATAAAGAGATAACTGTCTGTTTTACCAGTCGTCACGTTTTTTCTCTTGTTTAAATATACATTTAAACAATCGATATCAGAGAAAATGTTTAAAAAATTAAATGATATATTTTTTAATTTTAAAATTTTATGCTGACGACGTTGTTTGTTTACACAATTCCATTAAATCTTTTTATATAATTTTTTTTTTTGTAAAATATTTGCGCCAGTCAATGTTGGCAAACATCTATTAATCATGCTTGACGATTTTTACACGCACGGCTTAATAATATATTTATTGTGATTTTCATTCTTCCAATAACTACTAATTATGTGTACATGCATACATGAATTATGAAACGAATTATTCATTTTATTTAAACGCATAATTTAAGACTGTAACACTAAGATAAGTTAAATACATTATATTAAAATATACTTGAGAACAAATATAATACACTAATACCAGACGATTCATCTTTATGAATACATATTAGCTTAGCTACATTTTCTGATTTTCAAACCATAAGACTAATATTTTAATAATAATATATTAATATGTAATAATTATAGTGTTGTATTATGTATATAGATCATAAAAATACTATCCATGATATGGGTATTGTTTTATTAAACGCTGTGAAGGTAAAGCAACCAAAAAATATTATAATATTATTATAAATATAATTTTTACAATTTAATCCATAAAATATCCTGGGATGCATTCATATATTATTTTTATTTTATATTATTTCTAAACAGTTTAATAGACCTAGATCCTTTATAATATTATAATATTATACGTGAACATTTAGACGGAAAAATAGATTAAATAAATTATCCTAGATAATAAATTGACTAAAATACATAGGTACTTATATGAAGTTTACATAAAAATGTACTTATACATAATTATCACTTTAAAATAACATAGCATTTTGTTTAAAACTATCACGACTAGATGAACAAAGTCGAATAAGGAGGAGATTTTACCTATATTAACTATATTTAAAACGCGAGGGGAAAATAGATTAGCACCATATTTTTTTAGAAAGAATAGTATAATTAATAATTCTTTACTTCTAGTATAATGAAACGCGAATGTCTAATTGTTCCAATAAATAGGGACAATCTATATTTCCATTTAATAAATCGCATATAAATCTTATATTATAATAACGATAAATTTAAGAGTAATTTATTGAAGTGACAGAATAAGTGGCATTATTATTCAATGACTTAATACCTAGTATGCATTTTGAACAATTCGACAAATTATCATCGATGATGGTTTGTCGTATTATTTATATGGAGTAAGTCATTTTTTTTCAATGATAATCCTGATTATCGGTCGACACCTGTTCCTAGTCGACCATATACACTAAATACCATAATACTCAGCTATCCGAAACCGTGTTCTCGTTCATATTACCAACGTCCTACAATTTCTTCAATCTGTTCGTCTGTCTTCCCATCTACCAGTCTATCCGTAGTCTATCTCTCCGCGTCAATGGTTACAGCAGACTTCTAACAAGCACTCCATACATTCATATATATATACGTGATGGTTTGGCGATTTTTCGGTTCACGACTCGAAAACAGGTAAGGGGGGGGAGCAGCGCACTCGGTTAGGGACTGATAGTGTGTAAAGGAATAGACGACGGAGGAAGAGGTTAGTCTGAGTGTGGTGGTGAAGGCAGTGGCGGTGGCAGGCGGTTCCCTGGCAAAGTACGTTCGGAGAACCGCCGCCGTCGACGACTACTACTACGACGGCGGCAGACGATCGATCGAACTGCTTTGACCCGGGTGTGACTGCCGTAGCCGGCGTTTTCGCAAGGATATTATTTTATGCATACGAACGCCCTTTACTTTCAGTTATCATCTTTTCTAAATTACCTCGTATCCTCATTCTCCTTTTACACATACCCAAAACCCGCCGCACCTCGCTTACAACAATTATTTTTTAATATTTAATGACTATGACATATTATGAGTACTTATCCTCGCGTGCTCGTCGTGCTACAACAAAAACAACAACAACGACGACGTAGTTCGGTCTCCTCGAGTGCGTGCCCCGCAGGACGGGAGTGGCCTTAGTTTCCTTTGAGGATTATTTGTAATATTTTCAAACGTCAACAGCCTATGCGTAGCACGTAGTACCTATATTAGGTATTAAAATATAATATAGCGAATGTCATAAATATTAAATACAATTAAGTCGAATTTGTTTTGTAGGTACCAATTTTGTTGTCAATGTAATAATTTATTTAATCTATTTTTCTGTCTCAATGTCCACGTACAATAAAATTATAATATTAAAAATAACGTAAGTCCGTTGTACTGTTTATAAATAAAATAAAATATTATATATTATATTATGCATCCCAGGATATTTTATGTATTATATTGTATAATAGATGATATTTATCTGATGTCGATGTAGACTAGTGTGCAGTCACAAGCACGTAGTATTTGAAAGGTTCTTACATATTAGAGACGATTTTGTTTCCTAATTTATATTATCTATTATTTAAATCAACATTGTAGTTGGTTAAGAAGATTTTGTAGTTAAAAAGGATTTGTATCAGGTACAATTAAATCCAATTTGTTTTTGTAGGTACTGATTTTGTCCTCATTCAATATTATGTAGGACAACGGTAAAACTGTTATCCACAGTCTCCTGGGGGTCTGTGACACTCATGTGGGAATCCCCAGCGTTATCGGGTAAAGCTTTGAAAGTTTTAATTCCATTCTCTGCAAATTATTTATTCAAAAAAACCTTCTATACTTTTGTTTTTATTGAAAACATATTCCAAAACTGCAGAGAAAATAAAGATTTTAAAATTGTATTATTAAAGCTTAAATCTTTGGAGTATTGAGTAGAATATTTAAAAGATGATGTTGAAATGTCACACCGACCTCAAAATGTATGTCATAATTTATGAATAAATGTCTCATAAATATTAAATATGTAAAATAAATAAAAAATATAAATATTAAATTTATGTTAAATTTAGGATATTAAAAATAATAATGAAATGTATATGGTTTTATGTATTTCTTTATAAAATGTGTAGTATTGTAATATTAATATATATATATACTGTGAACAATTTTGTAAAAAAAAAGGATATTCGAATGAAATTTGGATCTATGTACCTCAAGAGCTTAAGAGTTTAATGGTTTTTCCACTAAGATAATAATATTTTCATATATCTGGTTGCATTACCTACTAAGTGTTTGATAAATCCATACACATTACGTTGATAGTATTTTTATGATCTACAGATCACATTATCATTACATATTAATATATTATTATTAAAATATTAGTCTGATAGTTTGAAAATGTAACTAAGCTAATATTTATTTATAACATTGTATCGTCTGGTATTAGTGTAGTAGATTTTTCCCAAATGTATTGTAATGTAATGTGTTTACCTTATTTTAATGTTTCAATTTTAAATTATGTGTTTGAATAAAAACGAATAATTTGTTTTATAATTCATATGGTATATGCATGTACACATAATTAGTACCTAGTTATTGAAAGAATGAAATTCACAATAAATATATTAAGCCGTGCGTGTGAAAATCGTCAAACATGATTAATAGATGTTTGCCAACATTGACTGACGCAAAAAAAAAAAAGATAAAAAGATTTAAAGGAATTGTGTAAACAAATAGCGTCGTCAGCATAAAATTTCAAAATTAAAAAATATATCATTTAATCTTTTAAAAATTTTCTCTGATATTGATTTTTTTAAATGTATATTTAAACAAGAGAAAAACGTGACGACTGGTAAAACAGACAGTTATCTCTTTATATATATATACATATTTTCATTTTATAAATAATATCACTCAGCAAAAGGTAAAATAATGAAATATTATTATAAATATTCATTATTTTAGTAATTGATTTAATTAACAAAAATACGTTTAATTGTTGTTTTTTTAGTTTTAATGCATTTTTGACTTTTGATTAATTACCATTATATTAACAACGAACTTATTATAATTTACTGTATGGAAATATGCAGATAAATATTAATGTATTAATACATACCATATATTATTTCATGGTAAAATATCATTAATATTGGACTATTAATAATTCAAACACATCGATATTCGAAACTTTTCCCGTAGCAATTTTCTATACGATAGACACTTTTACTAATGGTTTACATAATATAATATATAGTTACTACGGTGACCACTAAATATCGTCATGCGCAATATAATATTATTTAAAAACTAAAAAACAGCTTAAATCTTATTCGGAAAATGAATGTCTCGAATATCGAATTCAAATAATTGTTTTTTTTTTTTTTTTTTTAACAATAGGTATTTGAACATTTTTAAAATAAAACCGTACAACGATGAACGGCCATATGGCTGCAGTGAACGTATTGTCCGCATTGAACGCGATTGACGCCACCTTGCGCGACACCACCAAACCGTGGCAAAGCCTGTTCGCCTGGGCCGAGGAACGGAGCGGCATCAGCCGTCTAAAGATCTTCCTCGGCATGGTTTGCGCCGTGTGCATGTTCTTGATCACGGGCAGCCTGTGCGCGATGCTGGTGAGCGACCTGCTCGGATTCGTGTATCCCGCTTACATGACCACTGCGCTGATAATGCACTCCGCCGAACAGTTGCCGGCCGGCAGGCCCGTCGACGACCGCGGCGCGTCCGTGTCGCCGACCAACAGATGGTTTATGTATTGGATATTGTTAGCCACCACGTTGACGGTGCAGCAGCTGTGCGGTGGCCTGCTGCGGTTGGTGCCGTTCTACTGCTTGATCAAGACCGCGTTTTTCGCATGGTGCGCCGCACCGATCGAGGCTAATGGGGCCGCGTACGTGTACGTCGTTGTCGTGCGCCGTTTTTTTAGCCACGAACGCTAGCCGGCCTGCCGATCGATCGGCACAAGTCCAGGTTTTAACATATTTTGTACGTTTTTTTTTTAGTTAATTAAAATAAAAAAAAAATCCAAGAAAATTTTCACACATAACTTTTTTTCGTACTCAAATTTTATTTACTTGAAAATCTACTGAAAATATTATACGATATCGCCTCGAGAGGACGCCGCGTCCGCATATTATAGCTGTTTCCGTCTTACAACCGCGCACATGTTAAATGTACGTAAGTACAGAAATTCACGTTTAGCATGGTTAGCATTAGAATTTATATTAACTGTCATCAAGCCAAAAGTGTTTGTATGTCAGTTTTTTTTTTTGTTTGTGACATTTCAACGATTGTTAAGCAATTTATGAATATGTGAAATATTGCAATTTTAAAATGCTCACAACTCGCTTAGAACTTAATAGTGTAAAATGCGCACGTACAAACACGAAACAGTTAATTCGAACTAATTTTGATATTAACGAAGCTAAACGTTAGTTGATGTACTTAAATTTGCTATGTCACTCAGTTGTCAAGACGAAGACAACAAGCGGGCCCGTGGAGCAGTGTCCTCTTAATAAATGATAATATACGTATGTGCTATTGACTATTGATATTAAAATAAAATGTAAAGTTGATTACGGAAAAAAAACCAGTAAGTGATTAATTTTGTTTGGATTTTTTTTTTAGTTACCAAAAAATTAATTTTAAATATTTTTTTCTTAATAGGTATTATCTATTTATGTATTGAAAATTATTTTTATGGGTGTGATGTATTTGTATTTGTTTTTTGTTTGCCAACACGAGCGCCTCCCCCCTTCCCTGCACCAAAGCGCACCGGAACTTATCACCGCCATTGATTTTGCTCTTTGCACAGTAGTCTCGACCATCAACCTTGAACTGATTGTTTTCGGCATACATTTTACATGGGTTGAAATAACAGCACGCACGACGACGACGTACACGTAGGTGGGGCCCCGTTAGCTTCGACCGGTGCGAGAAACGCGGTCTTGATCAAGCAATATAACGGCACCAACCGCAGCAGACTACCGCACAGCTGCTGCATCGTAAACGCAGCGGCCAACAGTATCCATTACGTACACCATCTGTTGACCAACGACATGAACGCGTGGTCGTCGGTGGATCACTGTTCGATGGAATGCATCATCAGCGTGGTGGTCACCTGAGCAGAACACGTGAATCGAAGAAGGCCGTTCACCGGCATCGCGGACAGGCTGTTCGGCATCAAGAATATGCACACCATGCAAACCATGCCGAAGAACATCTTCGAACGGCTAATACCACTACGGTTCTCGTCGTCCCAGGTGAACTGGCTGTGCCACGGTTCGGCGAAAGCGTGCAAGGCGGCGTCGATTTTATTTCAAACGATAAAATACTGTATAATTTAAAAATAAACGTTTTTCATTCTGTTTATTGCGTCTTACTGTTCGTGAATGCTTTAATTTTTTGATTTTTATTTTTTTAAATCATTTACCGTATTCAAATATTTTTCGTTTGATTTTGTCTCGAGTTATAACTTTGAAGGGCCTAGGGTAGAAGTACTTGATATCAGTGTCTCTCTCCATATCCATCGAGTGTATATTGTAGGTGTTGATGGCTTTTTTATTTCCCCCTTTACCGCCCTTCTCTCTTTCAATCACCACTCTATTTCTCTTGTATGATAAAATGGCTGGTTCGCGTGTTATATCGTCAGATTGTCTCGCCAGAAGCGTTGTTACGCCGCCTTTGCGTTATCGTCATAGACTTTTTTTTTGTAGTTCCAGGCTAATCGTACAACCTGATAATGGTCAAATGCGCCCCTAAAATAGAATTATATACTTGTATGCATATATATATATATATATATATATATATACCTGTATGTATATAACGTTAAAAGTAAATTCAGAAATTTCTACGTATTTGAGTGTTTGTGTGTGTGAATGTTTATAAAAAGACCCTGAAGCAGTTTTGGCGGGGAGTGCCAATGGAAGAGCGTTTCACTATATTTTCACTATAGTTAATGTCCTAGTATCGATTTTGGTGCGTGGTTGACTCAGGCAGCCGGCCGACTTGTGAGTGGGTGGTAGGCGGGAGGAGATGCCAAAAGATAGGGTGGTGGGTGGTGGGATGGATAAAATTCTGGCAACAAAGGGGCTTCTTTTACCAGGTCCGCGCAAAAGGCTTCTCTCTCTTTCTCCGTTTCTCATTCTATCTCTATCTCTCCCGTTCTCTCCCACCATATCTTTATCATTGTCTCTCGTTCACCCCAAGACACTAGCGGGATCGTGTTTCCAAACCCGCATTAATGGTTATGTTGGCTAAAAGCACTTCAGAGAAATTTGCCACACACGCAGAAGTACAATTTCGGACGTATAATGGAAAAGTTGGAAAAAGATTAAAGTCGGAATGTAACGCAGTGTTAATTAAACAGGGGTTAACCTCTCCCACTATACACCAAAAACAAACTGCGACAACTCGCTTATTACTATATTCGTCTACACAAAAAGTATATTACGGACAATCTATTATGATGGTTTAAAGTTATGTAAAAGACAAATGGAGATTTCTTTTAAAGATTAGGTACTTGAATTGTGTTATATTGATGAGATATTAAATAATAACACAATGTTATTTTATTATTACATCAATGAAATGTAATTATAATGACGTATAGTGAGTAACAGATTTATTAAAATAAAATTACTGTTTACAAATATTTAAAAAAATAATAGGATCTTGACTATTTATTTTCAAGTAAAGCAATGTTAATATCGTTTTTAAATCTGTAAGCATTCATAAAAACATTTTAATAATAATTTTTTACGTACTTATAAATGTAATTCACCTCATAAAATTAATAATAGAATAAGTTTAAAAAATAAATTTAATAAGTTATGAACTGGGTAAATCTTAAAATCCATTATAGTTCAAACCAACTATATTTTTAATTTTCCAGAAATAACTGAACAATTTCTAAATTGTAAAGTTCTTCTTGAATCAGTGTGTTCTGGATAATTGGGTATTTATTTAAGGAGACTCTCCTCCCCCCACCAACTTAAATAGAAAAATCTTAAATACGCCATTTTATGTGTCAGCCTATAGTTCTAAGGATATTTAATAGTTTGTTTGAATCATTATTAATAATCTAGTTTTCTATCAGTAGATATACTGAATCTATTTTTACCCAAAAATCGTAATATACTATCGTAAATTATATTATTAATTATTATAGTATTATTATGTATACATAATACATCATTATTGTAATTAACCAAAAAATCAATATTGAAAATCGCAGAACGTTTAAATAAATTTATGGTATGAATAATTAAACGATTTTTTTTCACATTTCTAAAATTATATTGTGTATAGAAAATAATACACTATAGTGAAAAGGTTAAAATCATTTGAATTGATATTTCTTTAATTACATTATGATAAATAAATATAAATTTCCCCGTTTCTTTCAAATTTATAAATTGATACTTCACTAAAATTACGTTGAACTGAATATAATAATAATGATTCGACAAACTATACATGTCCCGTACTCTTTAGTTTAAATTTAATAACTTGATTATTTACAAATATCATAAGTAATGATATTACCTAATTAATAAATTATGACTAAAATGTGTAACACAACTAATGTTCGCTTTTCTTCATAAATAAAACTCGGTACAAGGTTCTATGATAAATTGATAACCTTTTGAGGATCTTTTAATTTTGAATCGACACAGTTCATCCGTAGAACTTATGATATTTACATTATTTTATGCTTAAAATAAATTTATTGCATAAAAATAGGTTATTAATTTTTAAACTCAGCTATACATCAGATATAATTAGTATCATAAAAAATATAACAATTTTGAAACATAAGCATAGGAAATGACGTAGTTTGTTACAACTTACACATGATAGTGCTGATAGAGCAAATGTATACCTATAATTTTACTTTAATTTAGTAAATATAAAAGATGAGTTATTATTTTTTTTTCGAAGGGTATTGTATTTACTAAAAATTATATTTGCTCATTTATTTTTATATCAATCTTTTCATCAACCTGCTTAGATAGTTCAATACATTATATTTGTTATATACCTATATAACAAAGTACAAGTTAAATATAAAACCTCATATAGGTACCTACGTATAACGTTGGCAACGGAAATAACAGTAATGTTAAACTTGGCGCTGTGTTAAAACGTCGAGTACATGCTATACACCGTTAATATCGCTTTATAGTTTGTTGGCGATGAAGTTTAGGTGGTTACAGAGTTTCACCGCAAAGTTTTGGCTCTACATATTGATCTCAATGGTGTTTTTCATCGTGAACGTAGCCCACTAATACATCCTAAATGTTTTAATGTCCTAAATGAAGAATACGAAAATAGTATTTCAATTAATCGATTTCATCTTCAATAACGATTTTTGCTTACGAAACAGTAGTTATTCGACGTTTTCTTAATAAATGGTTAAGTTAAATTAAATTCAATCATCAAATATCAATATTCATTAATGAATTATAAATAAGTATTGTATATAATTTAATTATCTGTTAGAATAATTAAAATATAATTTTACGAGTGCATTAATATTTGTAGGCAGAAACATGCTTTTTTAATTCGTTAAAAAGTATAAAAAAAAAATATAATACATTTTGAAACTTATAAAAATTCTATTTATGATTAGATATTATGTTGTTTTTAAAACTTATTATAATAAATCAATCTAATTTTTGAAACAATATGTTATATAATCGTTTTACACTACAGTTTAATTAATTGTGATAATTATTTTTAAAATGTTATTCCTACGTTAATTTATTCAAAGGACTACAATCTAAAAAATACTTTTGAGTATTGATAAATTGAATTTTTAATATAATTGTAATAATAAAAACTAATATTTTTTTGTATACAGCTAAGTAAAATAGGATATTTTATACGTATATGAAAAATGTTGTTTTAATATTGTATTAAATGTATTTATTATATCTTGGTGTTGGAGAAGCAAACAACTTTGTAATATAGGTATAAACAACGTACAATATAGTTTGTATTACATAACACTAATATAATTATTAAAATAGTGGTCAAAATTATAATAATCTGTACAATTTCAGTGGGTATATAGTTTATTAAACTACTAACTGAATTATTATCATTATAAACTCAACGCTGTTCCTCGAACTTTCATTTAGTTATAATACTTATGGCAAACGTAAAAATTCAGCCTAATCATTACCAATCTGCATTTTTTAATTTAATTTAGAAATTGGCTTTCTTATTATTATCTCATTGGCAATTAGGAAAATATTAATCGCACAAATTGTTTCGTTAACAAATAAAAATAAAAAATATATCGAAAATGAAGGTGCTGATAAAATAAATTTTGTTTAACAGTCTTCCGTCTTCCAGATAAAATGTATCATACATGATAATTCGTCGAGCCCTTGTAGGTTTTCAGACACATTATGATGATATAACACCGATTGGTCGAACTGGATCGATTCGTTTTCAGTCGGTAATTAGATTCCAGTTAAATAGGCATGAAAAATGTTTTTGAAAATATAAACGTGTGTGTATGTGCTCAATGTTTGCAGGGTACCAAAACGTGCTATGAACACGGTATTTGTTGGAAATGTGCATCGCGGGACTGACAGTGAACACGTACCAATACAATAATGACGGCTTACAGACATTCGAGACGAATCATTGATGGGTTTATTTATAGCTGAGGATGGAGTGTTTTAATGAAATATTTACTGTATCAAACTATCAAATATACATTTCAAACAATCATGTTGGGTGCACGCAAAAATAGGTAATACAAAGGACTACATTTTCGTTATTATTCATAAACCCAATCTATTGTCAACCCGGGCTGTTAAGGCGTAGGCAGGTACCCACTAACTACCGTTTAAACATTTAAAATTCATCATTGGTCTTTTGCGTTTCATAAATTCTCACAAATGCTGTTCATCGTACGATTCGTACGTATGTAAAATATAAAGGTATAATTTAAATAAAAGTTATAATTATTAATGTAACACAGATACTAGCGATTTTAATAATTTTATATTGTTTAGATGTCTGATCGCATTTATGCGATTTTCCCGAAATGTGTATCTTTTTACCTTAAATATGTTGTCAATTATTTACAACTAAAGTAACTAACTTGAAAATTATTAACAGTCAATATATATTATTAACACACTTATTTTAATAAAATGTGCTACATTTATAATTATATATATATTATATCAATTAATATTTTTATGTAATGAATTCTTGGTAAAAAATTTGAATTTTTCTAGTTAATTATGTATTAACAATAATTAATTTTTTAATTAAGATGTTAAAGTCATAAATCGTAAAAAATAGATATACCTGCGCTCCAGATGTCATTTTTAAAATTATAAAGTAGTTGTTGTAAATAATAATTACATTATACCAGATATATATTACGCTTTATATATTAAAATGTGAATTACATAAAAAGTTTATCATGTGATCTTCTGTATTTATATGTTTCTGTACTAAATTTTGATTTTAATTGAGTACTAGACATGTAGTTAATACGTAGAAAGAGATTTGCCACACATTTAAGGAATTTAATCCATGCTACACCATTTGAAACTTCGAAGAATGCCATTAATTTTATAGTGAAAATTAAATTTAAGCATTCTAAAATAATATAATTTTACACGTATAACTAAAATATAAAACTTAAATAATATAAAAAACAAAAAAGTTAGTAAGCAAGTAAAAAACTGTTTTACTATAAAGACGAGTATATCTGGTTATTGTGTAGGCCGTTATGTGTATAATTTGAATTAATGTTAGATCATTGCGTTCCTACGAAAAATCATTCTAAGCGGAGATGATCTATCAGCATATATTGTGTATAACTGGGTATATTTTATCATACATTTATATTTATATTACTATTGTAATACAAAATAAAAAGGCAATAATTTAAAAGTAATCTAAATATTATGAAAATTAAATTACATATATAGTAAAATAAAATAATACACATTAGACGTAAAAATTAAACTCAAATCCCCTCTAATATTTCTGAATTTCTACAAAATAATTAAATAATTAAATAATTTAAGTACTAGTAAAATGTTATAGTTTCTTTGGTTCATAATTTTGCTCGTAAATATACAATTTTATCTAAATTTGAACTTCAGACACGCATACATTTTTTTTTAGAATTATATACAACTTAGATAGGTATCTAGTAAAACCTAAAAAATAAAACCACAAATTACTAATGTCTATACCTATATACCAAACTCAAAAATAATTTAAAATTTTATCTTATATAGAAAATGTTACTATAATGAAATCGATTTTATTAAAAACAAGTTTGATTTAATAATATATTTTTACTGCTGACCCTTCAAATCATCAATTTTTTTTTTTACTTCAAAAAAGATGATAAACGAAAAAAATTAAAAATAACATATCATTGTAAAATAAATACATTTATCACTTCGTCCATAAACTAAAAAGAATCTACTTATTAATTACTATGAACAAAGACTATATTTGTAATTATTTTATTTCGAATACTGACAGGTTAGGTTACATGTCATTAATATGAATATGTAATGATTTCAATATGCCAATATACGTAATTTACTCTATATTATATTTGAAAATAAACAAATTTTAATTTGTACTTTATAAAGAAATCTAACAATATTCCAATAAAGCCAAATAACTAACGAGGCATAAATAAACTGAAATTTTATCAAATAAAAAACTGCACTCCAATATTACGCAGATTAATACTGCGCGGAATTTGTATTTATTTAAATAATAATTAAAAATATATGTTTAATTTTAATTGTCAGCGAAACCACATTTTTGAGACCGTTATAACTTTCCATTTTTACATAAAACGTAATACGAAGAGTTTATTATGGTCTGTTTCCGTACTAGTACAAAACGAAGATCCGTAACGTAAACTGAACTTTGTGTTATGACAAAGATTGCTCAACGCATTTTGGCATTTATAATCTGCTACTAACTTCTAATACAAAGAGCTAGTATTTGTGATTGTGCGTACTGCGTGTCACATACATTTTGAAATATATACCATACCATTGTATGCATGTATATTGTTGTGAAAATAAAGTATGATATATATCTTTTAAAACAGTTAGAATGTTTACTTTAGCTTATTAACAAATAGAATTGATCTCTAACAAAAATAAAGTTATCGATATTATAATTTGAACTGTTAATTATAAATGGGAATAAAATTATAATATAATATTATGTACCTGCTAGTAGTTAGTTCTCTCCGCGATAACTATTTTTCAAACAATTTTAATATAATATGAGATATTATATTGCATACTAATATATGTATGTAGTTTGGTAGGATAAAACTTGATTGAAGGTGTATACGTAGATACCATTGGTTTAATTCATTTTGACAGTTCTAACTATTTCAATTTAAAAACAAATTTGAACTAAGTTGGATGCTTTAATTATTCCTATTTATTTGGAAAATAATAATAAATTGCAAACTTTTGTATAATTTACTTTTGAAGTCTATTTAACTTAATAAATATATGCAAGTATATTTTATATAATCACCAAATTTCATTTCGGCCACAACGGATTTTCAATATTGATATATCGTGTTTGATTTTAACTATAAATTGGTTTTCATACATAGTTGGTCCTTTAAAAATGTTTTTTTCCCAACTGAACACATTATCCAAATCATTGTATATTATATTCGTATTATAATATATTATATCTACTACTATAATAATGCTCACACAATTTCATAATAACATTTACTATAGTTTTCATAGACAAGTGTGAATTTTTTCCTCGATGTTTTGGATTTTTGTTTAGAAAAGATATAAGATTTATTTACATAAATGTATATACGTTTGATTGATGGGTTATACTATACCAATATTTGATCATTTCATTGGCATGTTTAATAATAACCATTTAAGTAGAAAAGCAAATAATTATTTATTTGTAATATAAAGTTCTTTAAAAAGTAAGTCGTTACTTAAATAACACGAACAAGTGTTCTAGAAGTATTTATCGAATTGTATTTTGTATTTATTTTCAATAAAAGTATGATAATATGTTATTATAACATAAAATCAAGGTGAGAAATTAAATATCGGTGTTATATTTGTTTATTATCCGTATCTTTTAGATATTTAAAGGCGGAAATTTAATTTAATTGATACTCGTGCCTACTACGCACCGGAATATTCTCTAAACGTAAAGATTTCCGGTGTGTCGTGGTCGTAGGGAGTATAATGTTTACACCCTGTTCAGTAATTTAATTTAATCGTTTAGATGCCGTCGTCGACAGTTAAAATTGACATTTATAATAAACGGCATTTCGCAAAATATAGAGACCGTATAAACGTTATAAACGTTATATATGTATGGTTTAAAATACGAATATCGTAAATTCCGATAACGACGTAACCGCTCGAAGAGGTGCCTTGTCTTCCATTCTCGCCTATTATCCTTTCGATAGACACAATCGAGTCATTACTACCCGCCAAAACGGCAGTAACGTTATTAAAAATTACCACCTATTTTATCAATTACACGAAATGACTATACACTGCTACCATTACCAGCTACTGCTATAGTTCACTCCCCCCTCGCCCACAAACGACTACGATTTCTACTGCTCCTAGATACTAATAATACAAAATACCATTGTGCTGATTCTCGCGATGGTGGTACTATCACTCGTGTATGTACACCAGAATGATCCACATTAACGCGCCTATTACACAACGACACGCGCGCATAAGCCAGACATATAGCGAAACTTGGTGTACCTCGGATGAACTGTGAACAGACGAAGAACACGGCCATCAGCAGTCCAACGGGAGTGTTCATGTTTTCACTGCGGCCTTTGGCACTCGTACGGTGGTCGCAATCGTCTCCGTCGCCGCTCTCGCAGTAATTTGAATAGCTGTAGTGAAAAAGACTATTGTGATGGCCTTGTCACGTTGCATTTTCGTTCACGCGTCCCGCGTAACGCAGCACTTCATATCGTCCAAAAACAATACGTCGTGCCCGCTGCCGTCACCGTCGCCGCCAGCACCGTCACCGTGCCAACACACGGTTACCAGCGGTAGTGGCTAGGGGTGGTCGGGGAGTGGTGGGCGAGTGGACCGGAAAAGACCGCGCGCGCGTTCTTCTTACCGCCGCGACGCGTCACGACGTCCTCTCGACGCGATCGTGTCGGCGATGGCGGTGGTGGTGGTGATGATGGTAGTGGTGGTCACCGCAGCACCGGCAGCAACAGCAGCAGAAGCCGTGGCCGTGGCCGTCATCTCGAGACGACTGCGAGACGCGCGGATCAGAAGCGGCCGTGTTCCGGACGGCGGTCCGGCGACGGCGGCGGTCGTCGTGCACCGAATCCGACGACGGCGACGCGGATCGCGGGCATGACGGGAGGACACCACCTGCACCGCCGTCAACCGTGAGAAACCAGTGGATACTTCGGACGAGACGACTGCGACACGACGGCGATGATGACGGTCGCGATGATTGCAGCGACGGTAGGAAAAACACCAAATTAAAACGAAACCAAAACCAAAAAACCGAGTGACTCGAACGCGCAAAACGAAAGCTAAAAAAAGCAGCAATTCGCACGGTGTGTTTTTGCAGGAAACGAACGTCGCGCACACCACACACAATACTGCTGCTGCTGCTGGTGCTGCTGCTGCGTGTACTACGCGGGCCCTCAACGTGTGCGCGCGCGTGCGTGTGTGTGTGTGTGTGTGTGTGTTGGGTGTGTGTATTACAGCCACTTAGGTTGTGCGCGAGCGCAGCAGTGTGTGCGTGTGGGTGTGCGGGTGGGTGCGTAGTGTAGCGCGCTGCACGCCGGTTACCGGTACGCGTGTGTGTACACATAAACGCGCGAGCGGACGACCGACTGTGTGTTTGTGTGTGGGGCGCGGCGCTCGGGGCATGCGAAACGGGCGGCGGCCCCGGTATCGACCGTTGACGCCGCCGCCACCGCCACCACCGTCGTCGTCGTCGCGCGCGCGTTACGTTTGGACGTACGCAGCAGCGCACTATACGCCATCCCCATCGCGGCCACGGGAGCTCACCGCCACCGCCACCGCCACCGCCACCACTACCACCACCACCGCCACCACCACCATCACCATCGAGTCCCGGCAGTGTGCGCGTCGCCGGTCGTCTCCTCCACCACCGCCGCCGCCGCCGCCGCAACACAGCTTTTTGGGGCGTCGTCGAACGGGTGCAGCGCCGCGAACTGTTCGTACGCCACCCCCACCCCCCCAACCCCTACTGCCCAGCAGTGATGGACACCGCGAGGAACGGGGCCGGTTAATCGAATCAACATTTTTGTCCTTCGCTCTGGGAACGAACGCGCCGTGTTTGCGGTCGTTTTGATGTAACGCCGCCGTATGAATGGATCGACGAACCCACCCATATACATATATAAGTACGCGCGCCTATCCTGGCCGCCGCCCGTGCTTCGAATATCCAAACACTCGCGCATGCGCACGCTCGCGACGTCCAAACCAGACCAGTCCACTTTGAGCGCGCACGCGTGAGGACTCTCTCTCCATCCTCGTTCGCTGCCGTGCACAGGATTCACCGCCCGCCCTTGCCGCCGACCGATTTGTCGTCGAGAATCACATACCGCGATGCGCCCCGTGCGCACCCACATCGCGTGCAGCGTGACTTATGCTACGTCGATGGCGGCTCGGCGACAAAAGCATATTATTATATACAATACAGCACGTCATACAGTGCGCTGCCCGCGCGAGACTACCCTACGGTGCCCGTCGTCGGGACCACTTCGTCACGAAGCGACGGCACGATGCATAGTTACAATCAACACTGTGTACAGTGACGAAAGATCGCGTTATGCAGTCCGCGCGTCGCACGCCTACTGCAGGCAATCTAACGCGCGTGCCGTTGCGTATTGCGATTTGCGTTTTGGCGAGAGGCTCAGAGGCACGTCTGTTTACGGCCCGCTTATTGACACATTCGTAGACAGGTGTGACAACGCACTACTATTATTGTGGTTTAAAAATCTGACGTTCACATTATATTATCTTTACAGCGTGTTATAGTAGTGTAAATCGTCAAAAAACACACCAAAGTTATAGCGGTGTTGATTAATATGTGAAACAAGTAATATTTTTTACCGTGTCGCTGCACAACACTCGATGACGCCTGGCACCGTGCTGTTAATACTTCATTTTTTGTAGCGATTTCCAAGCGATTATCCGAATTTTTAATATTATTTAATTTTTCTTACAAAATAAATTAATTTTACTGTCCACAAATGTGTGTTAATATTTGCTTTATATAACAGGTAATACGGTCACAACGTGTGCGGAAACGTTACCCTACTGCCCGTTATATCGTATTTCAAATATCAATATAGTATCGGTTGGCACCATGTTCTTAAATATATATACTATGGTATATAATATCGTAAGCGATTACGTTATGTTGTATTGTACGATGCGATAACGGTAGGAAATAGGAGGCATACAATATGTGATATTACATCGGGTGGCGGTAAGCGGCTCGCTTTTATCCGATTTCTTTCTTCGCCGTTACGATTTTTGTTTCGCTCCTCGCGCGCAATGTCATTCTATAGATAAACCATAAATAGCCTTTGAATATAGAGCGTTTCGCTGGAAAAAAAAATCAGAAAAAAAAGTTATAATTCATTGTTGCCACCGAGTTGTATAGCATTATATAGTGTATACGTGTATAGTTATAGTGCTGGTGCGCCATGCAGAATACGATGAGATGTTATGTATGATATAAGTACTACAATCAACTGATTAAAAACAAAAAAACAAAAAAAAAAAACAATAGACCTTTTGGTAGCAATCTTAATGACAAAAAAAATGTTTACTCTTACCCTGTCTGCGCGACTTATGAACAATGGCGTTTTAAAAAGAACTGCTGAAATGCGGTTATAGAAGTAAAATCGTTTTAAAAAGAATCTGCAGCATTTATAAACATAAATCATACAAATATTAATCGTAAAAATAACAACGCGAACCTTTATTCCATCGGAATTAAATTGAGTTCAATAAAATACACATTTGTTTGTTATAAATTTATGACGAAGCTAAAACAAGTAGGTTCAACATATTATGTATAATGAAGACTCTTCGATAATAATATTAACTGTAAATAATATTTAATTCGTAATAAATGTATTTATTCATATAAGCAAACAAATACTGAAAATATGAAGTACGTTTTAAACTTTTCATTACCTACTATATGTAGGTAATTCTATAGGTATCTACTTGAAATCCCAGTCAATTGAACGCACGAAATCAACAAATTGAATGTGAATGTTAATAAAACACTTGTATGCTTCAAATGGTTATTTATTTAGTCTTCTATAGTTGAAGAGCGATAGTATCGATTCGACTATTAAATAATTTATAAAAGTATATTAGTATATTATATATTTATTTGACATTTGTTAGCAATCAATTACACACTTAAGACAAATCTATATTAATGGAAATGATCATATTCATTAAGAATATTTTTTAATCACAAAATTAATATTAACTCACGGTATAGTGATTGAGCGCGCTAATAATACTAATAGGTAGATTGGTAATATTGTCAATAATTGTATATTATGATACAATAACAATATAACTTGTTTATTAAAGAGATGCTTTTAACTTAATGATGTGTAATTATACTATCAATTTCAGTATCTATTTAATAGATTCTGGTTTTAAATTTGGTTAATCACACCGATTAACTTATAAAAAAACAAAATTTGAAATTTATTAAATATATACAATTTTTTTTTAATTTAAAATTTATGAAATTTAACATTATATGATACTTTATAAAGATATATATTTTTTTTTAATTATAGCCCACATCCATTACAACAATAGATGTATAGATTTTCAACTATATTACTATAACATAAAATTATAATATTTGTTTAAAACCCAAAAAGATGTGTAATAAATTTACATTGCATTTGATCTAATCCATTTTACGTTATGCAGTGTAACTACTGTAAACTACTGTATGTTAATTACATTAAATTATTAATTTTAATTGCACAAATATAAATATATAAAATAAAATTTTACCAATGATATTTTCACTTTCAACAATATTATAATTTATGAAATATTAAATAAACAAATAATTAAAAATCCTGTTTCTCAACACAAGTTAAGTTGTAAATTAAATAAAAAATGATTGATTTTATACACAAATAAATAATATGCAATTATAAATAGTACTTTATCATACCAATCGTCATAGTTACCTTTAACGATGATGAAGCGTACACCTTTGAATAGTACACCTGATATTGTCAGTAAAAAGCAATTTAAAAGCTAATGTTTTATATTATATTATTTTTTAGAATTTTACCGTTAGTAAAATAATTGAGATTGAGTAGGTAAAAACTAGACTTAACAGTTAACGCACTTTACTAACAAAACAAATAAAATGAAATATTTAATTGGTCTACCAATTCAGAAATATTGAAAAAAAAATATTAATGCTTTGATATAGGTGGCAGTTAACTTTAAGCAGTTTCAAATGAACTAAAAATTATTAACTATTTATAATGAACACATATAATGGTTTTAAGTAATTCAAAAATTGTACAATACCCTAGGGCCTACTATCTTTATTTTTTTAAATCTAATATATACCAATAAAACAAATCACCAATAATGTCTATCCATAATGCAGTGAAATCATAATTGCATTATTTAATTTATAGAAATATTACATTTATATTATTTTAACAACATATAATTGTACTTATATGATACTGGAAAAATAGATAAAATTACAACAACTTACCTAAAATATCCAAGGTTCATCCATAGAATATATTATGCAATCAATAATATTTCAATATTATCTGAGGGATACCTTAATGCTGCACTAGATCAATTTCGTACATAAAAAAATTTAAAAAATAGTACCCATAACATCAATTCAAGGAATTAATTTAAACTAAATAACGTTACATATATATATAAATTATCATATTTCGAAACAACGGTTTATAACATCTTATCGCTTGGAGTGACTCGGGCCCAAATTAAAGCAATGCAATAAAAAAACGTCGATAAAGATTTGGTGCAGGCATTTTATTTATATTTCATATGAATTTTGGCTAAAATATAATATTTAAAAAAAAATCCTAAATAGGTCCAAGATGGATGAATGTTCATAACAGCATATAATATATGATTTAATGAATACATATATTTGTGTACTACGAATTATTGATACATCATCTACCAATGAAATTATTCTAAGCGTATTTTGTGCTCGTCGACGAATTTATTTGCGCAACAATCATACCTAAAAAATATGCTTTGATGTTCAGAAAAATCGGATAAGTACGCACTACGAACCAAATGCTACAATAGCATCGGGTAAACTTGCGTATTGCATATACAATATTACAATATTACAGACTTAAATTACACAAAAATGGGTTTTTTGCCACCAGAAAATTGACTACAGAGTAATGGTTTACCAAAATAGATAACAGAATACTCAAATAATTTTCCCAAAGTAATAAATGAGTAATATTTGGAATACTTTATTTTAAATTATTGAATGCAATTTTTTCAAACACTTTTATAAAGTATGCTTAAAATTTGAATAATCACTGCACAAATATAATGTGTGGCCTAAGTGTGACCAAATAGTTTGTTATTAATTTATTATTAAATATTATACGAAAAACAATACTAATACTATACATGGGGTTATATGGTTTTCATGAACCGGTACTTACTAATTAGTAATCTACGATAATATAATCTATAGTATGTATTATAACGAATCATGCATTTCATTTATATCATATTTTTCAAGAGTTAATGTTTTTTAAATATTATAGCTATTTGCACAAAAGTGTACTTAATTAGTAATTTTTTAACTATTTAAAATAATATAACAATGTTAAAAAAACGTGATAGATACAAATTAATCAGAAACAAAACATATTTATTTGATTTATTTGAAAAATCAAAAATTATAACTTTACATAAGAAACTAAAAAATTATTTAAAATCAAGTTTTTATGATTTTAGATAATACAATATCAAATATATCTACGTCCTACATAACGTTAATAAATTTATATTAGGTTAAATCAAAATATTAAAGGATTATTCTTTTCTGATCTTTAACTAAAATAAGTGTTAGCATCTACAAACATTAAATTAAAAAAAATATATTGGTATGATATTTTCCTTATAGGTGTTTTTATTTAATTATAAGAAACGTGGTATTAAAAAAACTTGTATCTTATGTATAGCTATAATAGTATTATAATTTTACCATTTTTAAACCTTCTTTGATGATTAAAATACATTTAATATTTGATACATTTCTATCTTATAAAATTTCAAATTGAATTAAAAATATCTAAAAAATATAATTATTTTAATATAAACTTTCTGATATGTTTTTCCATAACTACTATACTCCCATATTCAAATCGTTTGGAGTGGACTACACAGTCAAACACATAATAACTAAATTCATAAAGTTTAATGAATCAAGAATTAAACACCATATACTGATATACCACATATTCCCATATTATCTAAGAGAAGCCTGACAACCAAACCTTCAATAATAACATCATTAAATTCTTAAAGGAAAAAAATAATATAACTTAATATAAACATAATTATAACTAAAATATATTTTTAAAATGTTAACTAAAAACTAATAGCTTATTAGCCGATGTCATTAAGATGATTAATAAAAAAAAACAAATAAAAATACCTAACGATTATATGAGCTTCACAAAAAATAATTCTCTATAATAATAGTAGCCGCTTATATTTTAAAAATACCTTACAATATCAATGAAAAAATAACTGAGTATCTAGCTTAAAAACATTATTGAGTTCACAACTCATGTAAAGGCTCTCATGCCGAGTATAACACTTATGTATTCAAAATCTTGCGGTTTATTTTTGACCGTAAATCTTTATCAACTCAGTAGTAGGTACTATACATTATAGTGTATGTTACACAAACGCAAAAGTGGTTCGCATATGGAATATACATATTCTTTATTATACGTTATATATGTATGTTGGGCGTAGGTATACATATAAATATATAAATATAAAGATCATTATTTTTACTAACGTCCGGTAGAAAGTTTTGCCAAGTGGAGAATTTCGTCTTATTGTTGGTCATTATTTATAGTTAAAACAGTCGTAACCTCCATCCACTTTTGGTGGTCAAATTTTGGCCCGCCTACACGTCTAGAACTTTAAAAGCACTGAATATACTCCCTTTGGTATAATAATATTACATAAACAGTATACCATGTATATAATATAGAACATTAAACCATTCTAAATGAGTAAATATACTTATGCATATGCATATATATATATTGTAGGTTTATATTTTAAAAATAGTTTTCTAATTATCTATAATGGTACAAAGATTTGCAATTTGACTGATCCTTAAAGAAATTATAAATTTATAAGACAAAAAAAACATTATATAAACAAACATTTAATTATTAAATTGTTAAACATTTTATATTGATTATATTTTTTTATACCAGCTATAATCTCACTAATATAATAAATATTATACAATGCGTCTGATAGAGATATATTTATATTAAATAGAATTATACAACTTAAGTATACAATACTGATATACAATTTAAGGTATATACGTAATATTAAAAATATTTTCCAGACACAAAATGGTCATTTAAGAAAAAATAGTGACAAAGCATAGGTGTATATAGTGTATACTATATGTCTATATAATGGCCAATAGGTATAAACAGTGTTAATGTTTTTTTTTTCCAATAAAAAACTTTGGATAAATGTTGTACTTTTTATACTGTAAAATATTTTTAATGTTGTTTTAACTTCTTAACATACAATACATAATATCTGTATAATATCATGTTATTTTTTATGTTATGAAATATTTCTGAAAATATTCATATGGTAATGATTTCAATAATATAATATTATAGTTCCTATTTTTATTTCAAAAATAATAATGGTATTTTCAATCATACATTTATGTTTCGAGTAATACAAAAATTATTTTATCTTCCACACATTATTCTTTACTATTTCTATCACGTAGCTACTTACAAAATACAAGTATGTTCATTAAAAAGTTAAATATTTAAAAAAATTAATTTTATTCCTTACAAAGAAATACTGTATCTCACCTTAGAAAACTTCTGTAGTGACACATAAATTATATTGTTACATAATATTGATGAATACCTTATGTCGTTAATTAATAATATTATATTATATTATTCAAATTAATTTGTTTTTATTATTTAAAAAAATATATTTTAATACCTTAATATTTGATTAATAATTACATTAAAAAAAAAAATCTTATAATCAAAGAAAAAATAAAATATAAATGATATTTACAAAGTTTTAAGTGTATATATGCATATTGATTCATATCGTATAAGATAATATATGTTAATCATTTATTATCGTATCATATATGCAAAGGCGTTGAAAGTGGGTTTTACCTATGACACGTGTCACTACGTAAATTGTTAGTACGATTAAGTGGTTTTATGGTAGGTTGTTTGGTGGGTGGGTGGATGGGAGTAAATGTCGATCCTCGGTATTTTGCTATACAAGTTTCATATTACTAAGGTGCCTCTGTCTATATTCACTTATATTAAGGGCTATAACAATATATGTATTATTGTATAATAATTAATATAACAATTTGTATAAGCTTTATACAATTACACATTTAACGCATTAAAATAATACAGACATGTCTAAAATGATTGTGAATAACATTGTGTATGTTTATGTCATCATAAAACATTGATCATAATACAATAGGCATGCAATTAATATAATATTTTAAAAACTTTATTGCGGAAATAAAAAAATATATGTTTTCACATTTATCGTGTAATATGAAAATATTGAATTTATAGTTGCCTCATATGAAACTTAGATCGAAAAAATATATATATTTCTAGTAAAGATGACCTAAAATGTATTGTAAACTTTTGTAGGTACAAATAACAATGTTTATTTAATGGGATTACATTTTAATTACAAATGAGAATACACGTGTTTTATTATTATTAATCAAATACATTACACAAAAGTAAAAGACAAATAAATTAATTTTAAATATAATTATAATGTACATCAGTACACTAGTAAGTAGTTAAATAACTTATACATGGTTTTATTAAACAGATCCAAGTTATTATAAATATAATTTCCTATGTAAATAAATACGTTTACAGGATAATACAAAATGTATTTTGTATTAGATAATTATAATTTGTTTCTAAAATTAATTGAAGTTATCTTAAAATATTTTTGTTCTAGAAGTTTGGGATATTATAAATTAAATTATGTAGTTATTTGAATACAAAAAATTTAACTTAGCATTTTATATTATAATTCATTTAATGAAATAATGAAACGATTAAAAAAACGCATTCATGATAATATATCTAGAACAAGAAAGTCCTTCTCTATTTTTTCTATTTTACTATCTAATTTATTTAAATTATTAATGATGTAAATAAACTCTAATATACATTGTTCATATAGTAAATAGTAGTAAATAGATTTCATATTTTCAAACAATTAAATTTGTTTTTCATAAACTGATTAAAAGCAGTTCTGTTTAAATGTTTTAAACTGTATCACTTTTTAATAAACCTGAAACTATTAATTAATTTATGATAAAAAAAAAGTATAATAAATGAATTATTTACCGGAGACTATACTAATTTTGTTATAAACTAAAAATCAACGATTATAGCATCTTCCCATATGAAATATATAATATACAAAGGTACTGGAGATAGTTTTATATCAATACTCGAATATTTTTTAATATTATTACATTTTAAATTCTGAGCGGAGCAGTAAATGTATTGATTTTATCTTGGTGTGTTTTTTTTTTGTGAGTATGAGTAAACGATAAGTTAAATTAAAATGCTTCAATTTTCAAAAATGGGGGTAATTTATAATATCAAATTGGATCTAGTTTGTACATTAAAGAGGTCAAACTTAAAAATCCCCACTACTTATTTTTATAATTTGGAAAAACAAACAAAAAATTGAGAAAAAACGGGAATTATTACGCAAATCCGATTTTCGGCAAAATCATTTTATTTTTTTTATTGTTGTTGCCTGAAAACAAATAACTGTAAATACTTCAATTTTTCACTAAATGTGTATATTATCATTTTCTATTTACAGTACAGTTCTTCACAGTTCATTTTATACCTATATAAAATAGAATTCTTTAAAAAAAAAATAACTTTATAAACACAAAAAAATACAAGATTTTTTCATAAAATATTGTTTACGCGTAATATAAAATCATCCAAATTGTATATTATCTATTCTGTATTATTTAATTTTAAACAAAGTATAGACAATATTATAAAATGCATATAAAATATTTAAATGCCATATAAACAATTCATAAATTACCAATTTGTTTCACGTACTAATAAACATTATTTTATTTTAAATTTTGAACTAAAATATTTAGTAAATGATATTGAGCTAACAGTATAAACATTATATTCAATTAAAAGTCCAAATTACGTATATCCTTTCATAGAAACGTAATACCCTAGCATCTTTTACAAATAAGTAAGTACACATACTATTGATTATGGTAATTTATTATTATTTGATAATATAATATTGCTTTGTATTATTATTTTCTTAGCATTAAATTTTCTTTTGAACAAACAATTCCAATCATCGCTACTTTAAATAATTATCTGTATAGTGCCTATACTATTGTGTTCAGCTTTAACGTATAAAAATTATTTATTTATGTTACTGATTAACTTTGAGTTTTGACTTAATAGAAATTTTATTGTTTTACCCTCACTAATATAGAATTTGAAACATCAAACATGTCAATAACCACTACAATATGGGTAATCGTTTTACAGTTTCTAGAACAATTATTATAATTTATATTATTATCTGCAATTGTTTTAACCAATACAAACTATATTATGCAAATATAAATACAAAACTCCCTACTCAATTATTAATTTTTCATTATTATTTATTATATTGTTTCTCGTGTGTAGAATTGTATTGGTATTTTAATTTTTTATTTACAATTTATGTTTTTCTGTTAATCTTATATCTATCTACTCTTAAAAATATATAATATTTATATGAAGTTATGTGCATGTTATTCTTATAATAAAATTAGACGGAGTTTTTTAAATTAATATTTTTACTACTTTTCTTGGAAACATAACATAATATACTATATGTATACTTATAATTATGTTATAACTTATAACTAAGTAAGTAAAACATAAACCTGTGATTACTGACAAGCCAGTTAATATATTATTTTTTATTTTATTTCAGGACAAGCACGTATTGTCTTGTCGGGGTACCGAGATTTCTCCCAGTGGACAATACAACCTGCATGAGCCCTTTAAATTATGTAGGTTTATTTTAAACAGACATACAAAATATTTTCGTTGTCTTGGAAAAGTATAAAAATAATTTATTCAATAAAACAAAAAATATTTATCTTCCATAATATACACATAAATGAAGTTTATAAAATTGGAAACCATAGAACCAATTGACATTAAATTTGGCACATACAATTCTTGAAACTCGAGAAGTGTTCAAAGCTTCGTTTTCCTATTCCAGTTATAAGTTACCATGGTGTAGCTATCTAAAATCGAATATTTTTTTATATATATAGGGTTGCCATTGGTTACAAAAATAAAAGAAACTCCATCTATATAATATAAATGAATGTACCATGTTTGTAGCTTATATAAATAAATAAATAATATAGGTATATAAGTTTAGTTTATTGTCAAATAATATGTTTACATGAAGATACAACAAAAGCTAAAAGTAGATGTAATTTATGACACTACCTCAAAAGCATAGTTTGTGAGTGATTCTACATTATGTTAACATAACAAATAGAATATTCAATATAGATTAAAACAATTGAAAAGAAAATACAATTATAAGTTTTTAATAAATAATAAATAATATGATAAATTTAGATTATATTAATCTTGAGCTGATGATACTAAAATATCAGTAGGTTATAATGTTTTAGTATTTATATATTCATAACAATATAAAACAATTTGGTATTTAAATCATTTTTGGAATTGCGATTATTTTTTTTTGATTTTTTTTTTTTCGGTTATATGGTTTTTTTGCTTTTTCTATATTCCATATTTTCATTTTGAAACCTTAACGATGTTAACGATGATAATAAAAATAAATAATTACTGTATTAAAAATAAATGTATTTCCTACCATTTTCAAAACAAAAAAAATAGTGTGATGAATTAAGTATATTATTATTACTAAATCAAAAAAATGAATTTGTTTATTTATACACAGAACTTTTTGTACTTAAAGATTTTTGTTATTTTTAAATGTGAAACTTAGTGTTCCTGTATTGTATTCCCATTGTGTATATATATAATATCCATGTATATTATTTTCAAATTTTAATATAAAATAATGTATATCATCTTAGGTTTTGGTTGGAAGATTGAGTTTTTGATCAAAATGAAACTGAAAAGATAATGGGACCGTTGAAATCTATTGTTTAAGGGTAAAAGTTTTATACCAAAGCGGAGACTCCGTGACAGCCCGTGATTATCTGAGACAAGGCCAAGGTAATGGTAAAAATTGTTTATACGATTAAATATTTCGTTTAGATTTGCTAGAGGGTAAGTTTTTTGGGTCGTTGGTGGATAAAATGTTTGTTGTGCAAAGTTCATCTCGTTTCGTTTTCCCCTATGACTTATATACCATAGTGATGAGAGATAATAATATAATCTCACCAAAATATATTATAGTTCAGCTATATGTCGATAAAGTCACTGTCTATATATACCTACTTTGAAGGTTTCCTATACTGAATGATATAATAGCCTTGTCATTGATAACGTCCAGGTGATGTGTGGTATTGACATGACGCACCCATGCCCTATATAAATTGATCTGCAATAAATGTATTTAAAAAAATAAAAAGGAAGAACATTAAATGGCATACATCGATCTTGTCACCACAATAATCAGAAATAAACTGAAAAAAACCCTTACCTTTATAATTTTACAAAAAAGTATCAAATGCAGTTAGAAGTTCAATCAAAATAAAAATTCTTAAAAAAAATCTTTAAAATATTTTACTCATTATAATGCGATATCAATAGATAGTTAAATTAAAAATGAAATGGAAATATAATATACATTATAATATTAATAGATATTCGGCTTTTTTGTTTATTTTAATTTCGTCTTAGTCAAAAAGCTTGAAATGTAATAAACAGTATTTTATAAGTCCTTTCTACAGCATTAAAAATATCAAAATTACAATTAAGTTTTTTTTTTTACTAGCATTTGAAATTTTGAATTTGATAGAATCAGTCAAAATAACGATTCTTCCTCTCAAACGGTATTAGTTACTTTTTTGTAATTTAAAAACCATAAAACTGTTTTTGTTTAATTATTGTTATTAACAATGATTTGTATTGTAAAGTATTTTAGCTTATTTATGTAATACTATGCTATTGGTGATTTTAATTTATAATTTATCATTGAATACAAATGTAATTGATGTAACTTGTAAATATCTATAATAAGATATATTATTTTGCATAATATAGCAATTTGTAACTGCTGAGATATGAACAGTGACACGTGTTTTTTATTTATTGAAATAATAATTTACGAAATTCAAACATAATTGATTCTCATACAAATAGATAGTGTATACATATAAAATAGATATTTTTAAGTATAAAAGCCATGTTTGCATCCAAATGAGAAAGGAACACCCTTGAGTCAGAAAAACAGTTTAACGGGTTTGCGATTTATATTCACCTGTATGTAGCATATGCGTCTGTGTGTATAACGCACATCATAAATATGAATATTTTACATTTGTTTTCAAAGAAAATACAAACACGTACGACGTACGTTTACATTGAAAAAGGAAAAAACTATTAAAATGCATCAAAACCGTATGAAAAAAAATACGTGGATATGGACCCGCTGACATTAACACGGCGTACCATTAAATTTAATGGCGTTAAGAATAAAAGGTTATAAGTTTTGAATAGCATATAGAGGGCTTTTAGTTGTAAAACAAGAACGAATTCTGTGCATATTTTCCGTCGAGCAGAGGATGCATTATAGTGTATGTATAAAGTAACAATGGAAATTAACTTCTAAACGTTTATCAGTTGCCTCTCTCTCTATATAAATATATATATATATATATACACAAGTATACAATATTTTATGCATCTTATGTCCTATAGATTATACACGCATATTATGTATAGACAAACATTTCAACATAAACATACACACATACACGCTGTACACACGTCACACGTGCCATATAATATTGTATGATATAATTTATATTAGATTTATAAAATATGCATTATATATATTAACACAATATACATATTATACAGCATTACTACAGCCATACATTATAATATTGTATACATACACCTCATTGTCACAACTGTAATTACAAATATTTTGTTTGAATTCGATTTGTGTTTAGCATATATATATATATATATATGCAAAGCCAATATTGGATACCATAATTTCTAAATTGGTTCAATGAAATGTTTATAGATTACTAAGAAAAACTTATTCAATAATTTAGTTGCCGCCCTCCCGTTCTCGTTCTTACAATTTAATTTTTTTTTTGTAAAAGCCACTTAGGTATTTTAAAAAAAAAATACATTCAATAATAATTATGATCATATTATTTTTTATATTAATTGTATGATATTGTAACTTTTGAATCACAAATAAAACATCTATCATTTTGGAACATCGCCCTTAGAAAATATTTTGGTTGCACTATATATATTCTATTATTATAATATATTTATAATTAAATCAAGTATTTTTATGAGAAAAATAATTGATTTTGTCAAATTTATATTAATTTACTGGATATTCAAAACCAAAAGTATTGGATAAAACAACTATCCATAAGTAAAAGTATGCAATATATTTTTTAAATATAAATTAAGAATATATATTTTATTATGTATTTAATTTCTTATTAAAACCTTACAAGCACAAAAAAAAACAATTATATTCACATATGAAAAACTTGCCAATTATAAATTCCTGTATAAAATTGAAAAATCAAAATAAATTGTAAGCTATTCCGATGTATACATTCCTTGTATATGATATATATCTCAGCGGTGAATCTTTCTGGCATATTATTTTAACCATGTGTCCACGTATAAAAAAAAATAAAAACATATAAGTTTATTCATAGATATTATGACAGCAAATAATAGCAGTAATAATATTTATTTGGTTGTGTTTCATTTTATTATTTGCCTGTATTTCATGATCTCTTCAAAACGTGTAATGAAATGTTCCGCCGAATGTATAAATCTTATAAAATTATTTTTATATCAAAACTTTAAGACTAGATATTAATAATTCAAAAATACACATACAATAGATTGTAAAATCTCTTCTATCTAGTCGCAGAATTATAAAATTAAATTTATATTATATATTGGTGCTATAAAATAACTATTTTAATTCGATTATTCTCATACTTGATAAAATGTTTTTAGAATTTGATAACTCACAATGTAATTCATAAAATTATTTAAAGGTTTTTTTGAAATAAAGGTGTTTGTTATTTTGACAGTTATTTTCCTAGCATAGATGTATAAATATGTAAAATGGGTGCTTAACATTTACGCTGCACTCAAAAAATAATACTAATGCTGCTACATCAAATTTATAGTATAAATATATTATAGGTATTTTTATGTAATAGGTGTAAAATAATATAGTCATAGACTTATAGTCTTGTGAGTTCGTTAAATGGCTTTAGTGATAAAGTAATGTTTTGCTTAAAATTTTAAGTAAATATATACTTTTCAGATAATTAAAAACCTAAAGGTTTGATCTATTTTTGGTATTTTTTTAAGGTTTAATATTTTTGTTAAAAATGTATATCAATAAAAATATAATAATTATATTAGCTATGGAAAAATCAGCCAATGCAAAAAAAAACCATTATACTTCATATTTACAATAATAATATATAAGCCACACCCCACGGCTCACACGTTACACGCATGCGAGCACTGTATACGAATTACAAAATCGTCTTACACGTTTTAACGTGTATAAATTTATACCCGTTAGACCGGCGCATTATATAGGCAATATCGGTACATAGGCGTATTGGCAGCTTTCAAATGATACCCTCAAAGCCGATGTAATCGGTAAATTGATTTTAATATGGCAATATTCATCACACGTTATGGCGACATAAACGTATATGTCAAGTATTCATGTGAACTCCGCGCGTACGAGTGACTGATGTTTAATAGAAAAATTATGTATTGTGATTTGTGGCCGAAAATTCACTGATATCAAATTGAGCGACAACAGAACAACTATTTTCTATTTCGAATAGTAAAAAATACGTTTGTTATTAATGCAAAAAAAAGTTGTACATGGTTGATATTAAACATTGATATTTATATTGTCTATTTATTGTTATAGTAATAAAATTTAATTACGTAAGTGTACTTAGACAAATAAACTATATAAAAAAAATGATAACTTAACAGTTGATATTAATTTAAGCAGAAAAATGTATTTTTTTAAATCAGACATGAGGTTAAATAATATTGTTAGGTAGTCTTAATTATTCACATTATTGATGGAATCCGAGAGATTGACCGACGTTGATAGGTCGAGGTCAGCTTTGTATACGATAGTAATACTATTTGACCAAACGTAGTTATCAAAATAAATTACAATATAATATCTATTAAGATTAAAACTACTTCGTTTTAATTTGTTGTTATTGTTTTATCTCGTATAAGCTGATAATATATACTCGTATAATACTCTTGTATTAATATAATAAAAGGGTGAAGTGCTAAAGTGTATTAAAACATTTAAATGAATAAATAAATAACGTCAAAAAGTAGTATACAATCACTTTTACCCAACATCGAGTCGTCATTTTAAAAAGTGATTTAAATATATGTTTGCCTACTATTCGTACCGTAACCGTACCGCGACCTGTAGTGTAATGTTAAATAACAAATGTAAGCCATTAAGTGTCCGCTCCCAATTAATACAGAGACGCGCGTAGTCTGAAACCATATATATATATATATATATATTATATTATTATTATATATAGCCGGGCGGCGAGGGAATGCGCGACTCGAATGTACGACGCCGCCGCCGCCAACGCCGCTCGTCTTCCGCATCCGGTCACAGCGGTGCGTCGTTATATTATATACCTATACATAATTAGGGCGTGGTAAAAATGTTCCTCTTGCCCGCTCCCCTCCTCCGGGCATGCTCTAATATACGCGCGGCACGACGATGCGATACTAATATTATAATACGCGAACAGACGTTTTTTTATAGCGTCAACACATACGCACAATGTATATTAACGGGTAATTATACTATACGAGTATATATTTTAATGACGTATATACGATAATATATAATTATAATAAGCGCGCGCGATGATATTACGTCGATGTGCTCGAATTATTTTAAGTATAATTACTTGGCCTATATGAAGTGTTAACAATATGTATTTATCTTTACGATTTTACAAAAAATACACCAACACAGGCCCCAATTATTTATGTTTACTTAAATATTAAACTTATATTTGAGTGCTGTAAATTATTTTTGTTTCAATTCTATACATAATACTCTGCTCGCTGTTTTGATGCTGAACTTCTTTCTCGCTGCTGTTAACCAGTAATTTAATTTCAACTACCCGGATTCGTGGTGACTCAAATAATTGTATCCTTGTTTTCAAGGGTTGAACCCGTGTGTATTATTAATAAATAAGTATCGCGTGCCCACATTAGATTTATTAATCTTTGTGGTGGATACACGGGTTCGTTATAAACGTATACTAAACGCCACGGTGAATAATGCGCGACGAACGCCTACATATATATCCATATGAAATTAACATAATATCGTGCCTAGCAGATATGTTTATGATACAGGTTAAAATTAAATCACTCATTAAATCGTTAATAAATATATTATTATTATCGGGTATATTCTTATATGTAAACTATTCGTTTATTGGACGGTTGATTATAAATTGACTTTAATCATTGTTATATTAGGTACATAATATTAAATTAATAGTGTATTATAATTTAGTCGTTACAATGACAATGTAGTGTCAACTGCAGGGCGCGACTGGCCATGATCGCGTTAAATAATAGTGACGATCGAGTGCCCGGTCTCGAACACATTCACGTCCGCCGATATTCGTACGATGCTCGCGGAAAATAAACGCCGCCGACGACACCGGAAACGCTCGTGTAAGCAAAAAATGAAGTCTTGCTACACCACACGGCCGCAACTACCCCTCCCCCCCATTTCACCTGGTGGTTCGATGTCTCATACATATTACATATACAGATAGTCATCCCGTGAGAGGGCGTGCGCAATAAACTTCGGTAATTTGACAACTTTGGCGGCGTATTCGAAAAACACGTTTTATTTTCTTTCCGATGTACCCACACACTCACGCCCGCATAGATATATACAGAGTGATTCACCAAGCATAATCGTTCTCCCCTTTTTCTTCAATCTTGCAGTTATTTAAAATCTGATTTTTAGAATTTTTTAGTACACTTAAAGACTATGTATTCAAATTATTGAAATTTTTTATAATACTTTAGAAGTTAACCGTATAATACACAACTTCAAACTTCAAGTGTGCACGACAAACTTTGTCAGTTTATCAGTGTATGTAACCAATCGCGATCAGTGACTTCATTTTTAAAATAGAAATCCCATTTTTTTTACTATAAATTATTAAGTGGATAATTTTTTAGAAACTTTTGATGTATATCTAACTTAAAACTCAAACAAGTAGTTTTTGAATTATTTAACATTGTATACTGAGGACTATCTAAGCCCATGATAATGAGTTTGGAAAATATGGGAGCTATGACAATTTTAAAATTTTAGTAATTTATTTTAACCTATCAATATTTATAATTTATAAACAGTGTAAACGTATAATAAATATCAGATCTGATAATACATCATCTATTTTGTATTTTTGTAAAACCATATTTTAGAACTATTATCCTTAATACGAATATTTTAATAACTGATAAACCACTCATTTAAATTTGAAATTAGATACATCGAAAATTCTAAAAAAGATGTTCTACTAAATAGTTTATAGTGAAAAAGATGAGTTTTCATTTTAAAAACAAACATCTCCACAGGGCACTCCTTAAATATACAAAAACTCTCAAGAATTTGAAAATATTATGGTTTATAAGTGTAGGTATATAACAATTTCAAAAATCTTTATTAAATATGGCGAAATGGGTGTGAGTATGATTACATAATGAATCACCCTATATATAATATCAACGTTTATTCCACATATATACCATGTATGTAAGTATATGTGCGTACTAGCATGTGCGCGGATTAACGAACAAGATTATATTGAGTCATGGAATAGGTGAAAACAATATCAGTGTATCACAATTTATTCTGCCAGCAACACATAAACGATAATTGCACGATGCATAATAGATTATAATATTAATTATTATAAATAACCTAACTAACAGTGGTGTATTTTGGGTGATTTTTCGGGAGGTGTACAAAACATTCCTTAATGACCCGGTTAAATTCGAAATATTCCTGGATATTCCAAATAAACTGCGTAAACTTAGTTTAAAAATATATGTTAAATATTTGTAATGTTAAAATAATTTCACTTTTACTGGGTTTAAATATTTTAACAGACATGAATAAAATACAAATACATTGGATTTTTTTTTAAGTCGAGAGGGTCCAAACATATTACATGATCATCCTCCTCCCCTCTCCCCCCCAAAAAAAAAATACGCCACTGTTAACCAATAAACCTATATCGACGTATGTTCGTTTAGTAGGTATTTATTTTTAATTTCAAGAGCAACCACTTACAGAAACGTTTATATCAGGTAATAACTCCAATGTTTTATTTTCACTCCCTAAACTAGGTATGTGCAACATATCAAATTTGCGTTCAGTAGATTCAGTCTTTATTGTTATAACTTATTTAATATTAGAGAGAATGACATAAGTACTGTAAAATTTCAATTATTGGGGCCCTCAATATTTACTGGCTCAAACTTTGACCCAACCAAGAACAACTTATTTTCACAGTTGATCATAGATTTCAGAAATATTAATTGAATATATTTATTTAATTTAAGATTAAAATTATATTATTTCGGTAAATAGAAAATTTTCATGAAATATTAATCAATATTCAATACGTTACACCGTGGTTCTACAATGTAGGTTTAATTTTTTGATACTAAGACTGGTAAGACTCACTGTTAGATACAAAATGACTACCAATCAGAAATATAATCGTCTAGAATAAATAGACAAACTCCGAATTTAAAATTCTAGAAAGGGATTAGACGATTAAAGTATTAAATAATAATTGTGCAGTATTGGCATCAATTACCTACTATTAGTTTAACCCGTGTAATATTTAATGAATCATTACAAATTGTATAGTTTTAAAAATTATGAAATTGTCTATAAATTCATTTATTATAAATTTCATAAACACATTGTTATTATTATTTATTATTATATAAATTATCAAATTAAACAATCCATATTATAACTTTATTCAAAAGTACCTACTCTGAGATAACTGCAATATTACATCATTTTAATTTGAAAATATGTTTTTTTTTCAATTGGAAAAGCAGTACAAATATTTTTAAATGCAAAAATAGATTAGATTAAAAAATCATAAATATAAAATGTACAATATACGAGGCATATCCAGAAAGTAAGTGTACTAAGGCTCTCACGACCGCAGGAAATATTTTTTTACTATGTTCGCTACACTGCTGTATAGCTTTACTCTTCTTCTTTATAACAAGACCATCACAAGTTCAGTACGTTGAAAACTATGGTCACAAAAATTTTTCTCGTGAAACATGTCGATCGAGTTTGCCGCCAAGTGCGAAATCCGCGCCATCATTCATTTCCTCTATGGAACGCTATAAACTGGAGGGTGATAATTTTCTCAAGTCTATTGTTACTGGAGATGAAACTTGGGTTGCATACTATATGCCTGAAACCAAGAAACAGTCCGAACACTAGTGTTCACCCTCAACCAAAAAATTCAAAACCGATTTCAGTCAAAAAAATCATGGCATCAGTGTTTTGGGACCACAAAGACGTCATATTGATTGAATATTTACCTCAGGGTGAGACCATCAAAGCAGCAAGGTATTGTGAAACCCTAAAAAAATTGAGGAGAGCTATTAAAAATAAAAGGAAGGGTCTGTTAACAAGAGGAGTCTGCCTGCTGCACAACTCCAGACCCCACACAGGCAATGTCATGAAACAGTTTTTGGGCTCATTTGGATGGGATGTTTTGAACCACCCTCCGTATTCTCCGAACTGGCGCCTTCAGATTACCATTTGTTCACATCCCTGAAGAAGCACACGGGTGGAAAAAAATTGTTTACTGACGAGGAGGTGAAGGGGCGGTCAAGAAGTGGACAAAGGAAGTGGCGGCAGACTCGATCGACATTTTTCACGAGAAAAATTCTTGTGACCACAGTTTTCAACGTACTGAACTTGTTATGGTCTTGTTATAAAGAAGAAGAGTAAAGCTATACAGAAGTGTAGCGAACATAGTAAAAATATATTCCCTGCGATTGTGAGAGCCTCAGTGCACTTACTTTCTGGATATGCCTCGTATTATAAAACAAAGAAGTGACGATTTTAAAAATGTAATGGAAAATAATGTTGATTAACTATTAATGTTGTATAACGGAAATAAATAAGTACCTAGCTGATAACAACAGAAGTGCTCTGGCATCACTAAATATTTGTACTTATTATGTATAATTTTATACGAATTATATTAAATTCAGAATTTAATAATTTATGTAAATTTACAATGATTAACCATAACAAATATCATAACCTTCACATGATTGTTTTCTCGTGTATTCTGGTCATCAATAAAAAAAAATAATGTATTATTAAATCGTTTTAGAAATCAGTCTACTGTTGCTTTATAAACTTGTACTAGTTGTACCCATCCATATTCTCCGTTTCTTTTTTACTCCTTTGAAAAATATCTTCAGCATTTCATTTCTGGAACAAATTTGTGTAAAATGAAATAAAAATAGATTTTACATTCAAATTGCTTTTGCTCTTCAGTTCTTATTGGTTGGTAAAATCAGAGCCGTAGCAATGTTCATTTGCGCTCCTGGCCATTTAACATATTTCCGCCCTTCTAAAAATTGTTTACCCCTCCCCCTCCCCATATAAAGACATTTGTTATTTATATTTTATTTTTATTAGCTATTATAATAATTATTGTATTTAATATAAAAAAAAAAAAACACTGCCAAACTTATTATAACCTTTTATAATAATTTAAAAAATAATTGTACATTTCAAAATTTCACTTTACGTGCTTTTTTAGTAGCAAATTCATCTATAAAATTTTCAAAATTAATGTTTAAAGCCAATTCACGTTCAATTGATAAAATACTCATATTCGTCAATTTTTCTTGTGACAGTAGACCTTAGATAGTTCTTAATAAGTTTCAGTTTATTAAAACTTCTTTCACAAGTGTTTCCTTCATTACTGATACAAAAAGATTAAATACTAAAATAGGAGTAGTTATCTACTACCCATAAATATGAATAAATTGATGAAGGTCTTTAAAATATAAAAATAAAACATTTAGAATCCTAATTTTAAATTGAACATACAGCTATGAGTTAACAATAATAATTGATTTTGAAAATCATTATGTTTATTATTTTGTAAACACTTGTAAATTGTAATATTTTTGTACACAATATATAATAATAAATTATTATAAAATATTATTAAATAAAATATCAATAATAAGATATCTAATATCTATGGGTAAGCTTAATAAGAAGACAAAATTGGTGCAAATCATAAAATCAAAAGCAAAAGATTGTATTGTTAAAATTATGAAATCATAGGACCAAACTTCCACCATCTCAAAATTCTATTTCGTGTCTCAATGATTCACTTCATTCTAATTTAAAAATAATCACTAACACTGTTGTCTGTCACTATGTAAAGTCCACTTAAAGTATTACAATACCTATTCAATAACCCATTATCTCACATTCTAAGTTCGAACCCACAAGTTGAACAATAACTTAACTTTTATCAGTAACTATTCTATACAACCCCAATAGAAGATTAAAAAGACTAGTATCATGAATTAATTATCTAAATTAATAAATTTAATTTAAATAAATCTATTTTTTTTTATATATAGAAATACAGTAGTCCTCGAAAGTGGGGAGAAATTTAGAAAGGATGAATTCATTATTATTACCTCATTTATAAATATTATACCAATCATATAAGTGTTTATTTATGGGAAATGTATGATTCTATAATTTACATTTATATTTAATTTAATATAATTTAAACAGAAATAAATGGTATTAACATGGTCATATTATTTTGAAGTAATTTTTCAACATATTAATATATGTATTGTGTATAGATGATAAGTGATTCGTAAAATACAATTAAAAACTTAAAAAAATTTAATTTTTAGATAATTGTATTGTAATTAAATATTATTTTTAAGTCAGAGCAACTAGTTTTTGATTTTTTGAACCAGATAAAAAAAAAATCTGGAAATCAAGAATTGAGTATTGCCATAAGTAAACAAAAATACATTAAATATTAATTTAATAGATATAGTTTTTATTGTATTTATTTATTTTTAATATTACACATAATTCGGAAAAATTTAAAATATTAAAAAATTTTTTTTATAAAATATTCTTAACATAATATATGAAAATATAAATTATATTGTAATACAAATTAATATTATTACATTATATGAACACAAATAATAATTTTTATTTAATTCAATCATCTGAATCATTTGTACTTCCAGAACTATCATCTAAAACACTATTATAAAAAAAGTGTTCTTCTGCTTTCACGCGCTCTTTGTACCTTGCAAAATGTAATTCATAGTCGTCAATATTATCTTCTGAATCAGTACTGCTATCACCTAAAAAAAAAATACAGTGCAAAATAAAAAATTTTCTTTATTTAATAAACAAATTATTTAATTTATAATTAATATTTTTTAACATTTCATAAAATTCAATAAACATAAAAAGTATACTTACTGTGTATTTTCCATTGTTTTGATTTAGAAACCAGATCTTGACAAAAATCATCTTCGCTAAAATTTAAAAAGAATTAATTAATTATTAAATTATAGTTATATAATTAAACATTTCTAATCTTAGGTAGATCTAATATCTATATTCTGTAATAAAGCAAAGTAATAGAATAAATGAAACTAGAAAAAATGTGTTAATGCATTACATTGTCTTGGTTGAAAGCCAGGTTAGAAGTAAAGACCATTTAATAAAAACATATCTATAAATTTATAAAATAAATATCATTTATTAATTTATACAGATTAAATCCACAATGTATTAAATGAATAATTGTAACTTTCATAAGTCATAACTATATTTTGTTCAATTTGATAATGGCTAGTTTTCTGCATACTAAATGAGACTTAAAATACTTAAAAAAGTACTTAATACTTAACTCGACCCATCTAATGCAAATATGGCAATGATCGTATACCAATCATATCTGACAAATAAAGAAGGGTGAGTAGTTAGCTAGGTTGGTGCTAGTATTAGGAATAGATGCACAATCTCAACATGTTTTTGTCTGCAGCTTAGCTATTCTTAAATTTATACAATTTGAGTATAGTTTAATAATTAAAAACAATTACTATTTTTTAAATTTATTTTAAAAAAAATTAAAAACTGATGAAGTAAAACAACTTTATAGTAGGTTCCAAGTATATTTCCTTGAGTGAATCATTGTAATGGATGAGTTAAATTGTGGTGATTTGTGTTGTCAACTTGAAGGCGTCCTAAGGAAATTTCAAAGTTATGTCAGTTACTCTTTGAAAATTCCTTGCCCTCCTCACGACTATACTGCCGTCTCATTTAAATTCAACCTATCCACATTAGCTGACCGTCAATACTCTCACAACATTTTCTTCCTCACAAAACTTATCTCTACGGAAATTAACGGTCCAAATCTTTTCGCCAATTAACTTTAAAGTACCTTCCCGTTTTACTTGCAATAACTCTCAGTTTCATGTACCTCTCTGCTCAACCAATTATATGTCCAACAAACCAATTATATCATTCATTCTTTTGTTTTATTAAATATTTATATTATATGTACTTTTTTAACCTGGGCTTAAGCCCGTCCATATGTAAACAAAATAAATAAATAAAATAAATTTGAATTTAATGAAAACAATTACATCCAATAATCCAATAATAATATTTTTTACTATCTTATATTAAAACTAAATAAATATAATGAAATTAATAATATATTATAATAAAATTACTCGTTCTCCATTTCATCCTCGTCAGGATAATCATTTCTCCAATTCCCTTCATCATTGGAATCGTCATCATCTTCACAATGTGAAGAATCATTATCAGAGTTATCAATATTACTACAAATATTATAAAAATTCTCTGAATCTAAACCATGTACACTAAAAATAAAATTCATACATTTTTAATTCTCTTAAAGCAGGTAAAATGAATAAATAGTAATTAGAAATGGTACCTATCAATATCTTGTATATCAATTGATTTATCATCATTATTTAATGCATAATACAAATCATATACATAGTCAATTGAAATTCCTTCATCTATTAAGGGCTTGCTACTGTCTTCAGCTTGCTTAACAAAATCAACAACTTTTATTTCTGAATTTTCTCCATCTATTTCTCCAATGGGAACTGTATCTTGTTTAACAGCTCTGAGAGTATTAACTAGCTAAAAAAAATAATTTTATATGGGCACTTAATATTATCAACCACGGAATTAATTAATAAGTGTTATCTATTATTTAACAATATATTAAGTTAAATATTATACAGTAAATTCTTATTATGTCAAATGTTGCTATTTCAAACTACATTAAAATCCCCTTGAAATTACCATTACACTGAATAGCGGTTTTGCTCTCAATAACTCAAAATAAAATTGACCATTTTTCATTATCTTGAATACATAAATAATATTTTTATTACGGTAAGAACAAAATATGAAGCAGAACATTCAGTATAGTGATTGTGATTTTACGCGTTTAGTCAATATTTGTATTCATTCGTATATAAAATAGTGAAATGGAAAATAATAAAATAGGCATAAAAAATGTCCTTACAATTAATTTTTACATTCTTACAAAAAATAAAATAATAATATTAAACAAACTTTAATGACAGATTTAAAAAAAATGTATTTACCTATTATTGTAATTTATTGAGTAGTATTAGTACTTTAAGCATTCAAATTATTTACCAATTTTTTTAATAAAACTCGATATTTCAAAGTTTTTCCTGTTCCCCTTGAGATTTGACATAATGAAAATCAACTGTATTTGTAATAGTAGGTACAACCAGGAAACAATAACTGAAGAACTGACTAATTCCTATAATCTTAGCATAGATTATTATTATTAGTTTAAAAGCAATTATAAACTACTTAATTCAAAAAATGATTTTGAACTCAAATTAGTTAACAACTAGTGCTCCAAGATTTCAAGAACAAAGAAAAGAATTTGTAATAAAACTTTAACAATGCTCATAAAATCTAAAATGTATCACCATTTTTAACTAAGATGGTTATATAACAAAATACAAGTATAGGTAATTATTTTTATTTATAATTGCTATTAAATATTATTAACGATTTAAGCACCTACTGCATGACTTAATGAGTAATAAATAATAACTATAATTTATGACATACCTTTAAACGTTTATCTTTTGAATGTTCAACCACATCATTAATGTTTTTATTTTTGTTCTTTTTTGTTAACATTTTTACAGATTGTTCTTCTCTGACTTCTTTCAATATTTGAGATAAGTTTTCATTCTAAAATTAAATAATGATGAGTATTTCTAAATAACTAAAATATGGCAATACCATAATGTATATTATGTTACTAAATGTTAATATCCATGAATTAAGATAGAAACCTAGCAGTTTTCAAACTGTCATATGCAGTCTTAACAGTGGTAGTACAGAAAATAAATAAATTCATATTTTTACTAATATTTGTAATAAATCTAATATTATTTTATATTTTAGGTAAATACTAAATATTGTAAATTTTTAATAATTATTTGGTATTTTTATACATTATTATTGATGTACAGAATTACAGAAAACACATCAAAAGGCTATAATTGTTGACATAATATATCGCACGCAAACATGGATAATTAACTGTAAAATTGATATTACAACAATACAACTTATGAGTTGGTTATAGTATAAAAAAATACTCACTTCGTCTTTTAAAGTGGCAGCAAATTGAAATACACAATCTCTACTGAAATCTGTACCGACAGTTTTTAATTTCTTGTGGGATACAACAATTGAATTAAACGGATCTTCGTTATGACGCCTTTTGACACGAACAAATGCCATAGTTAAAACTAATGATTAACTTTTGTAGTCAACCTCAATACGTGGTCACACAGGTCGTAGACTCGAAGTAAAAACAATGTTCTAAAATTCTAAATAAACATCAAGTATTCAAGTTAAAACCACAAGCAGTACAGTATTCAAGCTATCACAACTTCGCAAGTGTACAACGACCGTGAACACGCCACAGTTAGTAGTGTTAGTACACACAATTACAAAAAAAATAGTACAATACTAATTGTATCTTTTTTATCACAATCACTACAAACATAATATTGTATCATCTATGATATATTATTACCATGATTGTTATATACCACGGTCGCATATTAACAAATACAGATAACAATTTTATTATGAAACCACGGACTAAGGTAAGTCCTAATGTTTTTGCCGCCAATTTTTGTTTTATCATCCGTTTAATATCGTTCTGCGGCTTAATCATTTGAACTGACGGACAATATTTGCGTCACTTGTGATATTACGTTAACAATATTCAGAATTCTTGGTTCTTAACATAGAATTAAGCTGAATGCTGATAGTTCTTAGTTTCTCACTATAATTCTTAATAATAATATAATTCTTGAAAAACATAAGACTGTAAAATTCCAGTTTTAATTTTTCCATACATAGTTATTCTAAAGACTAACATAGTATAAATATTATTAACATTTTGATTACCTATAAAAAATAATGATACTTTTATACATTTTGACAATGAGTCATATTAATATCATTGTGCTTAAATATTTTTTGAACTACTATTGATATAATTTGAATCTACAATTGTGAAACAGAATAACTGGCAAATAATTTATATTTTATAACTTAGTAAACATTATTATATAATGGCACTCTCATTGAATTTCGAACAATTACAACTAAAATCTGAATATTTACACACAAATTCAAAACATACACACTTTCACGAGGATGGTGAAAATACTTTGTTAGTTTCATGGGATGATTGTGTTATGGTTTTATATTCATTAAACAATTTACCTGAAGCTAGTCTTTGGAATCCTATTGAACCTATTGTAAGTTATTATATAATACTTTGTCTTAAATTTTGAGAAACATATCTATACTAAACTTAAGTGAGTTAATATATCTATGTTAAATACCTTTAAATACCTAAGCACCTTGTTGTTAACAAGTATAATATTAAAGTGTTTTTAATTGATTTATATATTTTTATGTATATACATTATATATATTAAATTAAAATAATTAAAATGTATTTAATACAATGACATTATAATATGTGAATATATAAATAAATGAAAAATCTCAAGTTATATATAATCTATATTGATATAAATAAAATATACTAATTACTTATATGTACTTTATAGTTTAAATTATATAGTTATAGTACATACTAGATTATATACATTGGTATATTTTTTATTATTTTTTATATATTATAAAAACCATTCATAATTATGGTAAAATACTCAAGTATTAAAGTATACACTAATATTTCATCAACAAAATAGATAAATTATATACAATTTGATTAACATGTATCTTTATTTTGACTAGATTGTGCCAATAAGTAATCCAATAATATCAATATTGACTTTTAATTCAAAAATGTATTGTGTTGATAAAATTGGATCTATTTATCATCTGAAACAAGTTCGACGGTAATTTATTCGCTGCAAATTCTTTGACATAAATTTATTTTGATTTAATATTTTAGTGATTCTCCAGACTTATTTGATTGTTCTGGGTCTGATCAAGTTATTCAACAGCCACTATCCTGCAGTTATGAATGGAAACCCTTCTACTCTCAAAAGTGTCCATGTGAAGTTTTAGGAACAACTTGCTATTCAGATGGAATTGCTCTAATAACAGCAATGGGAGAATGGATAATTCTACAAATGTTAAAAATTACTATTGATGATAATAATGAACCAACTATATTCAATACCTGCAATAAACAAATTAGATCTCAGAAACCGGTAATAAAATAAAAAAGATGTTCAAATACTAACAATAATAATTTTATGTACAATTAGTTTCCATTTGTAGTTACTTCGTTTATATCTTGTACTTGGAGGGATTGGTTCAGCAGCCAAAGAGCAAGAGAACTTTTTGGATTAAATGTAATTGATAGTCTAGAAATTTTTTTAATAGCAACAGAAGAGTCTAAAATATATTGTACAACATCTAATGTGGTCAATAAAAATGTTTCATTATTTTTAAATAATCCACAAAAAATTCTACACATACAATTTTCCGATTTTGGTAATAATTTTGGGAATAACCCTTATTTGCTTTTTAAATTATTATAATTTTGTCAATGTTTTAGAATCAAAAAAATTGCTGTTGATGTCATCCGATGGTAGTTCTTACAGTCATCCGTTGTGTTGAAAATATTGATTCAACATTCATTTACCTGGCAGTTACAAAAACAGTTGCTACATATATTGTTGACCATACAGTGATTTTAAGTGATGGTGTTAATTTATTTCTTATTACATTGGATAAGCAATTTTCTAAAATAGATAAACAAGTGGTAACTCTGTTGAAAGGTATTATTTTAGTTTTAAATTCCTATATAAAAAGTATCTTATTCCATTGTTAAATATTTATATTGTAGGAGTTAACTCATTAAGCCTATTTCAGTCCAATAACATTATTGCAATGACTCAATTAAATAAAGTGTATAAATTAACTGCTAAACATGAAGTGATCACTCAAGAAGAAGAACTCAAGTTTAAATTTAATGAAAAATCAACTTTAGAAAACATAAAAGTTCTTTGTAAGAATATAGAATCTTTAGAAGAGCAACATGATAATATGAATAAATACATAAATGCAGTATCTATTGTTGCTCGCAAAGATTCAGTTGCTCAATATTGTTCATTAAACCTTTTAATTTATTCAGGTTATATTGTTTATTCAATTGTATTTACTAATGTCAATAAAATATTAAAATATTTCAAATGTAGGTGCTAAAGCCGTCAAATTAGGAGCTTGCCAAAGTGAATATATTTTTGCAATAAAACTTTCCACAAATTGTTCATGGTTATCACTTCCATCTTCAATTTGGCAACTTTTGGTTCGGATTACTGATAATAACAATTTGTCATCAAACTGTGGCCTACATTCTTTTGACGTTGATCTCTTTGACAATAATCATCCATTACTGGTGAAACATCATTTATTGGCGACAGTTGCTGAAAATTGTACATCTGGTTTAGTACACTGTGAATTGGTGTGTCAAGTACAAAATGATTCAATCAATCGTTGTTTGATTATTCCATTAAATCCAATAAAATTAAATTCATTATATTTTGTCAAAGCTGAAAAACGAGAAAAGATACTGGTGATTAATCCTTTGGAAGATCGACATAAGTATGTTTTTAAATTTCCAGAATATTTATCATTATCAGATTGTTTGACTATTATTACAAACAGAAATAAACATAGAACATCAAAATCATTTTATAAAAATATAATCGGTAAGTACTAAAATCAGTATTTCTCAGTTGAAGGTTTTTTTCAATTGAATATTTTGTCCATGCTGTATACTTTGTTATTAGTTTCATTTATTATATTAAAAGTAAAATGTAGAACTTATTATAGTATTAGTATTTATACTATTTGAATCAATAAGTATATTAATTATAAATAAGATTCAAACGTAATACTCAATAGACATATTAATATTTATTGGTCTATTGGTCTATGGATACAAGATACTAGATACAAATAATCTCCTTGTATTATTTTAAATAATTAATTTCCAAGAAAAACTTACAAATAGTTAAAAAAATTTAAATCTATATTATAACATTTAAATTTTACAAATCATTGTATGTAAGTTTAAAATATATGATTGTATTTTATTGGTAAATATTTTTCAAAGAAAATACTCTACAGTTGCAGTTAAGTGTACCTCATCATTGAGTAGATGACTGTAATATAAATTTGTATAATTAAATTCAATGATATATCATCGCATATTAAAAATGATTCAGAGGGGAGACAGTCTGATAGTCTATTAATGACTAATAAATTTATCTTTAATTAGTTTTAATATTAGCATTATAGAGTAAAGTAATAGCTTAAACTTAATCTAAATTTTTTTTTTTTTAATATATCATTGCGTTTTTAATGAAGTAAAAAAATTTTAAATCTGCTAATAGTATTGTATTAAAACAAAATAACTATAATAATTCTTTGTTTACTTATCAATTTTATTAATATTTGAACTTCAATTTACAAAAATTAAGACATTAAATTCTTTAAATCTGTTTTTTAGTAAGAACTACTCATTATGAATCTTATATGTATTATATTTTCAAGACTTCAACATTTTCATAGTTAAGCATTTCATAAAATTTTAACTATAAAAGTTTTGTAATTTTAATTTGAGCTTCAAACAATTTATAAAAAAAAATCTTAGTTATGTAATTTTAATATTTTTAAACTTCTAAAAGTTTAACAACTTATTTTCGATCTTATATAAATATTCTTACTTTTTGACTGAAACAATTTTATCAACTTTTTAACAACATTTTTTGAAACTTTATTATGTATATACTATAATACTAACAAAAATATTTGGTGAAAATTTCAAGTATCCACAATTATTTGGTTTATAATAAAATAAAATACATTTTAATTTTCCCCAATTTTTAAGAAAAGTTCTGGAAATTTGCTTTTGAGTTTATCATTTTTTTATTCTAGATAATACTCAAAATACACTACATTTAAATTATTTTGGAAAAATAGTCTCTATAATTTTGGACAACAAAATTACAAACACAATCACCATGGAGTGTCTAGATCAAGATGCTTTGGTTGCAGTTCGTAATGGAGTTTTTAGTGAACTTTCAAATGATCAACCAGCAATTATAAACTTTCCAGTTCTTGCAGATATCCAAGTAAATATAATTATAAGTTTTTTATAAGGATTAATGTAATATTTTATTTATCTGGTTTTTAGAAACAACTTTGTTTACTAGAAGAATTATCAGTTAAAGATCGTCAAAACAAATATATTGTTAAAGAAATTAAAACTAAAATTCAAAACCAAATTAGTAATCATCTACCTTTGTAATCAGATATTTATTTAGTTGAATACAATAAATTATATTTTACTTTTCAACAAGCTTAAAATATAGTACACTTTTTATTCTTAAATTATTATTCTTGAGTAATACTTATACTCTCCACTTAAGAATGTAAAATATTACATTTTTATTATGACCTTATACAAAAGGTAGATACTAATTTAATAGAAAATCAAGTATAAGATTTTCATTGAACCAACATTATCAATATAATAGCTTTGTCCATTCTTCCTGATCTCTGATAATATTTTGCTTTGGTCACTTACAATTATTTTATTTTAAGTGTTTACCTAGTTATTTTGTTGCTAATTTGCCATTATTATTAACAATTATAATAAGATATTTTATAAAATATAAATTATTATGACTTGATATAAATAATTATTTAACTTATAGTAGCAGAAGTGAATACAGGAAAAAAATTTTGAGGGGGGCGCGGTTTGAAAAAATGTTCATAAATAGCATATTATTCATTTGCAAGTTAGGTAATTTAATTTTTGTTCCCGATAAGGAGGGGTTAAACACCCAAAACCTCCCCTGCATTTGCGCTTGTATAGTAGTAATTTATAAAAATTATCACTGAGAATAGAATTTTCCTCACTTGCCCATTTCTAATGTAGAATAAGCAAAAGCAAATAATTAGCTATTATTATTGTTACTAAAAATGAATGATAGTAAGTCAGTCATTAAATCAGAAGAAATATAAAAAAAAATGGCATTAATACCGTACATACAAAATACAAATCAATTAGGTATACAAAAATAAATGATAATATACTCTTTTTTTAATTTAATTTTATAATTTATTATATCTAATCAAAATCAGCTTAATTAATAATAGTTAATAACCTCTAAGTATTAAAAAAAAAAAAAATAATAATGATTTTATTCGTAGTAAATTATAAAGTATTAAAGTTTGTGGTTGATAAATGTTTAATCTGAAAAGAATGCAAATTAAGCTGGTAAACCAGCATTAATTTGTCCTTCAATACCACACTCGTCACTTCCTCTCAATATTTTGAAAAAGCCATCACTACCCCAATCGGTGTTCCATGAATTAGCTACCAACCAGTATGGTATTTCACCATTCTGAACACCCCAACCAAGGATTCTAATTGCATGACCTCCAAGAGCCTTACCAGCAACATGTTTATATACTCCTGTAAATAATAAAAATTATTAATAGTTAGATTCATAAATTATTGATAATTAAAAGTTAATACTAACCAGCTCTGTAAGCTATAAAATCTTCATATACAGTAAATGCACCTTCAACTGGACCATTTTTATAAATTTCTTGTCTGATTTGGTCGACATCATTGCTAATCGAGTATGCATTTTTACCTGATATTAAATTTTTTTTATAAATATCAATTAATAAAAATATTAGTAGGTATTTTTTATTTTATTGGATTTAGATTATTTACCACGGTGCAAATCTTTTTCATATGGCACCTTATATCCATCTTCACATTTTTTTTCACATTTAGGAGTTTTACCTCCTTCCTTACATGGTCCTCGAGTACCATTCACATGATGTTCACATGGAGCAATTTCATATGGAATACATCCCTATACCAAAAATAAATAACATATTAAATGGGTATTTATAATTTATTTATATGCTCCATATTGTATACTTATAGACTTTTCCCCACACAAACATGTTCAGTGGGACCTGTTATCTTCTTGAAGATTTATCAAATTAAAATTACTAATTAACAACTAAATCAATGAACTGTAATTTTAGGTATATCACAGTAGATAATGTTTATTATTAAAAACATATTATATTAAAATATAATACACAAAAAAAAATTTCGGAGGGGGTTTTAAAATTTAGCAATACAAATTGTGCAGCACCATAATAAAACAATTCTTTCCTTGTTAATTAAAAATATTTTGGTGGGGGGGTTGAACTCCCCTGTATACGTGCCTGAATACATATATTGGCTATAATAAAATAAATACATAGGAAATCAAAAATATTTAACCTAAATTACACTTCAGACGTTTCAGTAAACAATTATTGGTATAGACTGTGTAGAACTCATTATATTTCCTACAAAGGACAAAGGTAGATCGTTGAACGTTTACAATGTATAATTTAATTGATAAAATAAACAATTACGTGAATTATAACCAATGGTGATAAGTTTGGTAGAGATTTATTTATTCTTATTTCATACATCAGTTATTTTTATCACAAATTTCTCTGAAGAGCAGCGAGCAGCTGATGCCACAGATATATATATATACAATATGATATAATGTTTTAAATATCTAAGGTAGATGCTAGTAATTTGGTTTTGCACCACTAATAATTAAACTATTCATAGATAAAAAAAAAATGGGCATGAGAAATTGACTTTTGAGATACGACATACTATTAGTCATAACTTATAAACAGAGCCGCATTAACCATTAGGCACTGCAAGGGTCTACGAAAAGATGGTTAAAAATATACAAAAAAAAATAGTATTCAAAAGTGCACCTATGGTATAAAATTCAATTTTTTCTTATGGCTAGAATCTATACGGATGGCTTAATCCGACCCTGCTTATAAATACGATTATTATAGATTTGTATAGTAATTTTTATAACCAATGATCATACTCTTTTGAAAAGTCTCTTTCTAGCACAGGGTAGTACTTCAATACGTATTTTCATTGATCAAAACATCAAAAAATCCTTTTAAATAAGGTCGTATCTATGTTTATTTAATTGTATTAGGTAAGCATCTATATGAAAATACTAAATGTCTAAAATATAAATACTTTCATACTACCGCGTCCTCTTCTAAATAGTAAATTGTACCTACCTAGCTAATACCTATATAAATAATAAACATTATGTACACAGAAATTATTACAACTTTTAAGTACCTACCAGTAGATAAAAAATAATAACAAATTGAAACAAGTCGATATAATTTGTATTAATTTAAAATCAAAGAATTAATAACATCATTACCAATTTAGATCCATACGGGCCTCCGCTAACAATGCCTTTAGTTTTCCAATAGTGCCATGCTGCTCCGGGGAAGCCTCCATTGCATCCAAAACCGCAAGACCAGCAACAAGATACTAAATTCTCCGCCGAAAAATGGAAATTTTTAGTGCCATTAGAATGAATGCAGACACGGTCAGACATAGCCTCTACAGCTCCAAAGGCCTGTAAATATCGTCGGAAAAGTAAAAATCGGAATTGCAGGACGCAAATTCAAATTGATAAATGTTAGGGAAACCGAATTACCCAACAAGACCCGCATGAACCTTGGTCCCTGACTTCTCTAATGGTAGGGCAATTCGGCCAATGTTCTCTGGCGTCAAAAGTCTCCGGCAGATCGTTCGATTTTTCACTGTAAGACAACAGTTGTTCCAATCTGGGGTAATCTTTGTTCATCTCGTGCACGCCCATCAATCCTTTGAAATAAGAAAGCGGCGTGTTCTTGTGGAAATTACGACCGGCCTGAAATAATACGTGACAACAACAATATATGAGTAATCGACAAGGCACAATGGTTACATCATAGACGTACGCTCCAATAATATTGTATCGAATTTATGTGATCGATGAACTCGTCCGACAACGGATCCATGTCGACGCGGATCTCATTGTCACCGCGTCCGAAACTGAAGATTAAAAAGCCCGCGAGCACGAATATAATCGGCTTGAACATTTTGTAAGCTTAGTCTATGCTGTTGGACTGAACTGCAGCAGCTGTAGTGCCGTGTGCGACGCGACCTGTACTGGCAAGCGGCAACAGAAGACTAAATTTTATTTAATTAATGTTCTATACGAATATAAACGTAAACAACATAGGTATTTGTTTTAGAGGACTTTGATTGACGATAAAACGTAGGCGTACGTGCGCGTACCGTCCAACGAGAGACTAAAGAGGGAAGTCGTGTTGTCTGTGTTATATAGTACATATATATACACAGCAAGATTATACTCATACATGTATATATGTATAATGCATAACGTATAATATAATGCCCTCCTAATGGTACGATCAGAGGTTTTCGTTCGGATCAATGATAAGTGTATTATGTACAGCACATTGTAACGAACGCACGCGATAACCTTTGGACGCTGTACGTATATAGGAGAACTATATGTAATATAATCGACCTCAACCGGTTTTATCGCCCTGAAAGATCGTAGAGTATGTCCCAAAACTCTAATGCACCACCGTAATCGTCGTTCATCGCGGTCTTATAATATTAGGCTACCCTAACGCGTCGTCATAATAAAATACGTTTGTTCGGTTTACTGCGGTTTCCACGATATTATATTATTTGTGTTCGGTCGATATTCTTAACAATATCCGATCGCCAGTGTGAGGGGGAACACGGCCAGAAAGAAAAAAAAATTAACATAAAAAACGCATTGATGGACGGACGACCTTTCCTCCCTCCTAAGATCCAATATGCGTATACGTATAGGTACATATTATGGTATCTGGAGCTAAGATTCCATCATGGTGTTATATTATATCGTTGACATTTATATAGGTAGTGGAAAATTCAAAAAAAATCGAACTATATTAAATATAGGTATACTTTGGACTTAAAAAGTCAAAAGATAGGATTAGGATTTTTCAGTTTTTTGTGACTTTGCTAAATTATTGCTACATATATTACTTATTTACTATATCTATTTAGCCTGTGTTGTGTACGTTAATTTTCGTTTATATACCTACCGTGTCATTGCAATGTACCTGATGTTTTATATTGATATAATAATATCTACATGTGTATAATAGGCAATAAACTATATGTTTACATTTTACATTCGTCGTAACATGAAACAATTGCTATGAAAATAAAATAACTTAACGTGTACCCTGTAGAAAGAAATTATGTATTACAGTTTATGTTGATGTATAATGTATATAATAGGTAGTAGCCGTATTAACGTCCGTCCGTGTTGTTAATTGTTCAGAGGGGAAGGGTCACAATTTCTATCTACGTATTACGATTTTTTGTTATTATTGTTTTAATATTATATAGGTAGTAAGTTATTATCATGTATACTAATTTACGTTATATTCAACTATATAAGTGTAAGACTTATAAAATATTTATGCGTCACCCTATAGTTGTAATAATACGAGTAAAACATTAATACTTGTAGGCATGGTACGTACCTACGAATTACGAAAAAAAACCAAATTCGTTCATTTTATTATGTATTATTTCTAATTACAAATTAAACTATAATTTTAATTATAATAATATTTATCCAAATTTATACATTTTTATTACATAAAAACTGCCTAATATACTGTAGTCTGTATTAGGAAATTTTAGATACTACTGATACTAGGTTAATTGGTGTGTATGCATCAATGCCCGTATAAAAATGAACGGCATCTTATACGCATAATTAATATTTTATGTTATTGAGCTGTGGCCGGTCACCTCTTTTAACTATTAAAAATTTTAAAAGTTTCGTAGGCCGTGTCGGACAAAAATTAAAAATATTTAAAGCTTACAGGAATATCGTCAACATCAATATTGGATTGGCGAATAATTGAAAATATCGTGAACATCATTTAAAATTTTAAAAACGATTATTAAATTCGTATTGAAGTTTCGAAATAAATTCAACAAATTTAACTGATGAAAATGAAAATTTTGACAATTCAAAAAGATTTTTATATAAGCAAGAAAATGTATTAATTCATTTTTTGCAAGACGAGACTGTACAAGTTTCAACTTTCCTTCGAAAGGCTTAATATAAGACTACAATCAGAAATAAGTTGATTTTTACTTTGTAGTTTTATATTAAGTTCATTCATATACTACAATGTTGAATTTTGAATATACCAACAAAAAACGCCAGTTTAAAAATCCAAACTTCTTCATAAATATTAAAGCGTCTTTTCCCTTTTCTTCCAAATAATCATGTATTTCTTGACTGAAATAAGACCGAGACGCAATCACGCAATAAATAAAATACAATTCAATCATTAAATTATCATTTATAAGTATAAATGTATACATTTAAAGAAATAACAAAAAATTAAAATATTCAATTTAATTATCATTTTGGAGCGAGCCACCAGGATTACTGACCACTAGTAGATCATAGGCCAATAAAGCTTGTTTGCTTATCTGTATAGTAAGATATAAAAAAGGTTATTAAGCTTAAGCCAATACGTTATGCATTACATTACTGTATCTGTATATAATACCTTTTTATGTAATGATTAAAAAAAAAACATTCGTGATATTGATAATTTCTTAACTGCTATTTCATATGCAATAAGATACTGATGTCTGATGATAATTGATAATAGAGTGATACTGTAAGAATGATAATGACTACAAATTACAATTTAAAATAGGTACTTATACTTTAAATCTTATGGATGTCTTAAATCTCAATACTGTCCTATATGCACGATAATAAGAAAAATAAATGATAAAATGCATACCTAATAATATTTTATTACAGTGAATAATTTGTATTAAACAAAAAATAATATTTTTTTTATTAAAATTTTGTTTTTTTTTGGGGGGGCAACTTTTACGGAGTTGCCATATATTTATATATTATTTTAGTCCCTAATCTCTATAGTCTATATACTGTATTACTGAAATAATATAATAAGCTACACATTATTTACATTATTATTTAAATATTTTAAAGTCGTATACATAGGCGAAAATGCACTAAAATTTCAGAAGGGGGTGCTTATATTTACAACAAACATATTATGCAAGATGCTGGAAGGCTGCACTCAATATTGAAATTTAAAAATGATTACCTATCACTAGTTTAAATATTTGAATATCGTAAAAACCCTACTTACAAACTCAAATAATGTTCTTGTCACTCTTATCTATATAGCATTATAGCTTAACATTAAAATAATTAAAGCTAATAACACGAAATTGGTTTTGTTAGACACAAATTATCTATGTTGTAATCACAACACATATACGGATGTATAACGTCCTTAAAGAATATAGAGTCACAACAAATATTTACCTGTATACTACATTAAGGCCACCATGGAACGAGTAAAATAGTGGAAAACCTTAATCGAAAATCGTATAAATAATCGATAATTGTACAAAGTATTGCATAAATATTTTAGGAAATTATTTTTACAAAATCCCATTGTGTTTGACATCTATATGAGATTAAACAAATGTTGACATTAAATTCTCTTACCTAAGAGGGAGCCGTGGACAGCCGCGTGATCCTACTTAATGTTAATACTAATGATATGTACTAATACAATACAATTATATTTAAGAACTTAATTTTAAATTGCAATAGTATTTTCAGTGTTCGAAGTGGAGAGAATACTTATATTAATATTTATTAAAATACTTATAAAATTTAGTTTTAAAAATTAAATTGATCAAAAAAATATTATTAATGAAACCATTATTTTTATTTTTACAGCCTACAAATAAATAATAAGTTTGATGGAATTTACACATTTTTAAGAAAAAAATCTGAATTGTATTTACATACAAAAAATATATGAATTTACAATCTACTCTACTTTTTTTCCAAGAAAAGGTGAGGAGAAACTTGTCAATTCTATTAACATCCAAAAATGCTTATTTTATTTTATTATTTCTCTAAACAGTTTATAAAGTATTATAGATATTAAAGCCACAGAAAAATATTATGTAATTTTCTTTTTATTTCAAAATAATAATATTTTAATGGATATAATAATTTATATATCACAAATTTTGTATTATTTTAAACGTAATTTCCTGTTACTATCAATTATGTAAATGATAAAATACCTTTTTTGTTATACATATAGATTAAATTTGGTCGTGTTTACTTACTCATAATTTTATCGCCAAAAATTATCAGAGCAAAATTCTCCAAAAAACTTTTTTATTACCTTACATTTATTACATTCTTATGAAATAATTTAATCATTACAACAATTTTATAGGCTGATGTAGGAAATAGAATAAACTAGTTACTAGATTAGATTCCCTAATAATGAAATCTATATCAAGATTCTTTGGAATGCGTGAATAGAATTCAGGAAAAGCTTTCAACCAAGACGAATTAACAAAAGAAAAAACAAGCAACTCACTTTTTTATATATACTAAAGCAGTAAAGCATATACTATCATTAGTCATCGCTGAGTATTTAAATCACTAAAATATATGTATAATTTATTGAATTTGTATATAATGATAAATCGTACACGTAAAAAAAACGATGTTGGGAAAAATTGATTTATATTTACAATATTTACATACATTATTATTCTTAAAAAATTTTTTTATGTTACTCATACGGTAAGTTGAGCAGTTTTAGTATAAATATAGAATATTGTGTACAATTTTATAATACAAATAGCTTGACATTTATTTTGTGTAAATATTTTGGAAATTAAATTTTATATAGACAATTATAATATGTGGATAATTTTGGATCTAATTGGTATTTCTAGGAAATCAAACATTCCCAGTATTTTTCTCAATAATAAGGAAAATAAGAGTTTGTTACACAAAACAATAATAAGTTTTCGAAAAATCAATTTTCTTAACTCGCTATAATAAAAAAACAAATAACATAAATACTTAATATTTTCACTTAATGTTATTTATGTATTAGAATTGTTTATACACGGTATAATTTTCGAAATATTATGTCGTTTTAGACAAGGATCCTCACAAACTAATAAGTCACAAATTTTTAATAGTAAAATAAAAAAAAAATATATGGAGATTAAATTATTTTTTAAAGGTGTTTGAGAATAAAATCTTTGTTAAATTCGTCAAAATTGCAAACAAAAATATTTTATTGTTATAAATGTATAACATTTTTAATATTCGTTGAATCAAATAGGTACTGGATTTTTATATGAGGAACATTGTATTATATGTGTAAGCTAATAAACCATACGACAAAAATTTTCTAATCATCAATAAAAGTTCAAAAATAAAAAAACCAATATTTTCAAGTATCAATAATAATAATTTAAAAATTACCAATATACCGTATGTGACCCAGAAAACAGGGTACACATTATCATTCATTAGCATTACTCTTCAAATATTTTTCAATTCTGTTGGCTTGACGTTAAAGCTAGACTAATGGACCATAAATTCCTATGACTTACAATTTTTTTAACTCATGTATTTTGCTCATACGCAACACAACTTTATTTTTTTAATGGAAACCCCTATTTAGGAATATTATTTTCGAATAAATCAATTTTTTTCAAGCAATATTGATCAATCAACATGTATTCTAAACCCAAAATTGACAAAGTTAGATTTAGGTATAACTTTAAAAAAATAAATAAAATAAAATTTTTTTTTCGTCTACGTATTTTTTCGTTTTGATACAAATGGTGCTAGATTTACTACTATCAGTAATTTATTAAAAATAAAAGCAAATAAAATACAAAATAATTGCTGAAAAAATATTGAAATAATTCATTACAAGTGATTATAAACTATGAATGTAATAAAATATAAATACGTCAAGTATTGATTAATTTTAATTCACAATATTATTTTCATTTTATATAATACAAGTTTGTTGCTTGTAATTGTGAACCTTGCTTTTGAGTAAGTATTGAGTATCCTAGGTCAGAGATAAGACTTAACCTCTGAGAGAAACTTTGGTAAGTAATCGCACATAGTGGCGTATATAGGAATTAATTTCGGGGGAAAGAGGGGGTTATAAAAAAATGAACTAGAATATTATAGTTAAATTAAAGCAAGAAAATTCACTTTTCGAGTCAGGGTCATAGTGTGCAATGTGTGCCGTATCAACAATAAATTTCGGGAGGGGGGAGGTTGAACTTATAGTGGTTAAACCACTTCTCTCTATATACGCCACTGTTGCACGTTTAGTTTTGTGATGAGGATATGAAGTGGGCAGTGATGTATTTAGGGGGGTTAGAGGGGATTAAACCCTGAATGGTATTTTTTGAATTTTGGAGAGCATTTTGATATGTTATGATTAATATGGTATGCGTTTTTTTTTCTTACCTGAGGTAATTTCTAAATACGTTTCTGGAGGTGGGTAATAGCGATGTTTGCGGCGTTGGTACCACTAATTTGGCGGCCTGATGCTTTGGCAGTATTGTTTCGAATGCGTAAAAAGCTTATGAAATCTGAATTTGAGTGTTTAACAGTTAGTTATCACTCACCAGCCGCAGTTAATCGAAAATTTTAAATGCGTACCAGTTGCATTGAGACTAAATTATGTATGAATTTATTTGTATTTTGTAGTGTATACTTACCTATAATATCGTCAATGATTATAAAATATATTACAAATTATAGACAATTTTCAACAAGAGCAGAAAGCAGAGAGAAACTTTACAAGCTTATAAACTAGTTCTTATCTTATCCATAGACCACAAGCTGAAACTTTCAAAATGAATATTTCGTTTAAAATAAAACTTTATATGATTATAATTTTGACTGTGAATTTTATAAATAGGTGCCTAATTAATTCTTATGGTTAATTGTTTATAAATTTATAACCAAAGGAGCTAAATTAACTGTGGTTAAAAATTCAAGTTACGGTCTTTGCAAGCACTGTGCGCCTCAGATTTACTATCTTGCGAAGCTACAGGTCCCCGGGGCTTTAAAGCGGTGGTCATCAAGTTACGCGTCATCCGGTCGTTGACAGCCTGGTCTTGTCGTAATTAATCTCCAGCTGCTTTGATAGTGGCCGTCTCAAGCCTTCTCAAGGGCTGTGCGCCTCAGATTTATGATATCGCTGTAAGCCGCTGGTTCTCCGCGTCCAACCTGTGGCCTCGCCACAATTTTAAAATTATTATCTTATATTATGTGTAAAAAATCATAAAATAACATATCGTATTTATCGTACTCAACCACATCGGCAACACCGCTGATAAATCTCTTGAACTTAAACTTCCGATACAGCTCCTGAGTACGTCATATCAAGTATAATTTACTAACACGATGAGCGGCCCACACGATGATTGTGAAGAGTACATACTAGCTAGACTAACATACGTACCTTTTTTTTCTTGTAGAAACTTACACATTACATATGTAAGATTTAACGTACGAATAATTCTTTACCTATAACTCTCTTATAGAAACTTACGATTCTCCAGTTTAATGTCTCACAAACAGAATTGAAAAATATTTAAAGGGTAATGATTGATAAGCTGTATTCTGTTTTCCGGGACACCAGTATATTGAAAATTATATTATATATACCTATAAAAAAGGTACTTGTACAAATATTTGATTGAAATGACAAGACTTTATGGTTTTTTTTTTTATTTTTGTAAATCACACAATTTTAAAATTAATTTTGTTAAAAACTGATGTTTCGTAAATATTTAATCATAAATATCACTTATCAGTTTGTCACTCACTTGTCAAGCCATTGAATTTTTAACCTATATTGGTATTTTATATGTAGCTTCTAAACGCGAATAAAATACAAAAACAATTTTTTTTTTACTATTATTACTTATTAATAATTATTATAGAGACTTATGAGTTATGGTGTTTGTCCTTATGTGTTGAAACACTTGAAACATAAACACTAATTAATAATAATTTTGAATTCTTTTTTCGAAATGAAAATATAGGTATAATAGGTATTACTTAAGAAATTTAGTTCATACCGTGTAAATTAAAAAATAATTTGAAAATGTACGTAATTTTGACAACATTTATATGAAAACGATATCAAAATCAACACTGATGCAATTATTAATATTTTTACTTTATATTTACTACAGTAATACTAAAAAAATATGCCGATCATATTTTATAAATATATACAAATATAATTATTATATTTGCTACTATGCTTTGCCATTCTTGAATTAGTTTGACTAACAATTTGCGCATGAAGTATATACTATAAAAATTTAAATAAACTAAACATTTTATCATTTGGTTTCTTTTTGCGCTCAAATATTATGAAAAATAAAGAATTAAATAATCTAACTATTTTTAGAGAAGTGGTAGGAAAAAAAATCGATTCTTCATCCCCCCCTATGAAAGAAGGACTAAAATATTTTTTTAGATAGTTTAAAGTTGTTAAAAAAACAACGTTTTTATTAAAAAATTATATTTTTAAATATTTTTTATCCTTATAATTTTTTTACTTTTTTGAATGACAACATAAAGTTTTCATTTCATATTCCAAAGCAGAATAATTTCCTGAGTACTTTGATACATAAAATTTGAATTTAGGGCGAGTAATTTATGAGTTACAAGTATTTTAAGTTTAGATTCACGGAGTGGAGTGGTATGGAGTTACCCCGCAAAATGTCTGTCCACTACTTCGCTTATCTAAACTTTAAATAAGAATAACTCATAAACTACTCGCCCTAAATTCGCTTACAAAAAAGTTTTTATTTATTTAGCAATGCCATTGTCCATTATCTATTTAATATAGGTATATATTACTATTTAATATTTACTAGTAATAATAGTAATATAAGAATATAATCAATGTTAATACAAATATTTTATTTTATAAGAATTTAACTATACGTCTGTACTTACTTACTTTAACTTATGTCTTATTGCATAGTTATTATGTTATAAGTTCAGCTTCTCGTTAACACTGAATGATCATATTGTATAATGATACAAATTAATTGGATTGATTTTTTTTTTTAATTAATTGTTCTTCTATTGGTCAACACAATTATAAACTCTTACCCTTTTTACCTGAAAATATCATAATACGATTAAAAATAAATTGAACAATTTTAATAATGTTTGTTATATACTTATATGTATTAAAACATTTAAAACAACATCACTAGAATATAATAGAATATATATACCTACTTATATTAATTATTCGTAAAATCGTAAGGAAAAAATGCTATAATCTTAATAATATGAAATGAAGCCTCGTAAAGTCGTAAATATAGGTACCTATAGTTTTTAGTTTTTTTTATAAGAGGGTATTATAATAAATATAAATTAGGACAAATCTGTTCAAGTAAATTTTAGCTTGATCCAAAATGAATATCCCTAACTCCAGACTAACGAAAAGCTAATCCCAATCCATCCCTCAATAACATTTGGGTTTCATTTTCATCCTAGACAAACGCCTCACTTGGGCTCACCACATAAAATGTATACGTAAACATGCAAATTATCATCTTCATCTCAAAAACACTCCTAAAATCCAAAATGTGTTTCAAATATAAAACTTTAATTTATAAAATTACGATTAGACCAATCTGGTCTTATGGCTTTCAAATTCGAGGTGCTACCAAACATTTTTAACATACGCCCACTCCAAACTGTCCAATTTAGTTGCCTCAGAATTTTAATGGGAGCTCCCTGTGGTTTGTTATGAATTAACCTCTCCATAATAAGGACCTCCAAATTCTCACAGTCACGGAACTTGCTAAAATGTATTAAGTTTGGGTATAAAAAATTGCATGCTAAATAATCAAACCATCCCAACCCCTTTATCAATATATGTCTTTCTTTTCCCTTCCCGATAATTTTCAACAATGTCTTAAACGTAACTGGCTAAAAGATCTATACTTTCATTAAAATTAAAAAAAAAAAAACGTGAACAACTTAATGTAAAATTCTGAGATATCGTTAGTAAACGGCTCCCTCCCAAGTTTTTAATGTGTATTTTATTTTTATTTATCCTAGCTATCAAATTTATTTATTGTTTTAATTAACAGACAATAGCGTAATTACGAGGGAGGATTTAGGTGTCATCCCCCCATGACCATTTATTTTAAAGACTGGTTAACTACATTTTTATTTACTAATTTAACAATACATATTATTCTATATTATTGAATATTTAGTAATTATTTGTTTCCGTGTCACATATACGTACATACTACATACATAAATACATTTATTGTACTGAAAGAAAATACTTATGATAAATACAATTGGTGGGGAGGGTTAGGTAAATTGCAAAAACATTTCATCCCCCTCTAAAAACATGATCAAATTACGTCACTATTAACAGAGTGTACATAACATTGAATAAATAAATAAAAAAGAAAAACGTGTAGTCCAACTGCCATAAATAATTATTCAACACTTCCACAGAATTAATTATGTTCAAATGTTTTCCATGTACTGAATACTGGAAATTTATTTTTCGTTGGTTATGCAATAATTGCGTTAGGTTTTTTCAGGTAAAAAAGCCAAAAGGTAACAGTTCATTATATATGACCTTTCGCCTATGACTTATGCCTATTATTGATAATTATTTTTTATTGATTGGCGATTGCTAAGAAATGATAATCAATATTATAGCACATTCAATCGGCAATGTTCATTGTTCATTTGTACATTTTAGTATATTTTTTATCATTATCATTGTGTAGTATAATATAAATCATACAATCTTACTCGATAAAATAATAAAATGTATAAATAATCAGCAATACGAATTTAATAAATATTTAAATCTAAAAAGTTTAATTATTCTTATATTATATTACTGTATTGTACAATACAGTTTAAATGTATATACGAGGTATATACCCATTATATATAATCAAAAACGTATCCAGAATTTTAGTAGGTACCTATCACAGGTCAACGTAGATTACAAATTCATCATCCGTATATCATTAACTAACTACGCATTATTAACGATTGCGATTTCATTCATTTACCAAGAGATTTCAAATGTTGATATTAAAAATTTAAAATGACTAATTTGCAATACAAACTTCTATAAAAACAGCAACTACGATTTGCTTTTGCAATTTAATTATAATGTGTATTAATTGCATTTTAATTGTCATAAGTAGGTAACCTATACTTACTGACAAACTTTTCAAATATGTTCTGCCTTCAACTAACGGGTTAATTTGCCAGGTCTTATGATATTGAAAGTAATGTTAACTTAGGTATATTTATAGCCATATAACCACATAGGTATACTTATATACCAAAGTAAGAATTATTCCATTAAACAATTGTTAGGAATATCATATTATACAATACATGTATAAATTATACTGTGTATATACTTTTTAGGTACCATTTTTTGTATTTATTAATTTTTCAATTTGTCATTTTAATATAAGTAAGACTGAGCATTACTGCGTAAAAGTTAAAAAGTAAAGTTTACATCAAAGTTAACTTGGTTGTCATAACGATTTACATACATATATATTTTTTTTTTAATAAGTAGGTACCTAACTTTTACCTTAACGAGTTAACGTTTGTTCTATGATATGTTGTTATTAATTAGTTAACTAATTTAAAAATTTCTAAATCAACTATTAGTCAAGTTAGGTTAATTTCATTTTATTATAAAGCTCATAGATTTAAAATATATCTATTTTGTTTTAAACAAATTATTGTTTTAAAAATAAATAAATAATCATAAATATTATAATAACAATTATAAATTAATAATTAGGTATTGTTTTATACTTATATGCATATAAATAGGTACTAAATCGTAACTGTCGGAGTGTTATTGAATTGTACTGTTTCTAAAATTCAGTAGAGATCAATAAGCTGCACGATTACAACTTAATATACATTTCCGTAGAAATATACATACTCGTCTTAACACATGCATTTACTTTTTAAATATAAGATGGTAAATGGCAAGATGCACAGTGCCGTATTTAAATAAGTTTGCGCCTTAGTGCAAAAAAAAAATAGCGCCCTCTTAAAGGGCCTACGTACCCAATATTACAATTATATTAATTACATTATAACTCAATTTTTTTGTTAAATAGGGAAATAAACAAACAAGACGTGTCAAAGTCACACTATTAATTCATAAATAATAAATATATTAATAAAATATTCGGGTTATTTGTTTGTATTATTATATTGTACCTACATTTGTACCAACTAATTACTTGATTGATATTTGATAATACAATACTAATACAAATTCAATTTTAATTTATCTACACACATTTTATCAAGTTTTAAATATTTTAAACTATTTTTTTTACACATTTTAAGCTTTATAGTGTAAAGTTAAGTGCTCTGATTAATACATAGGTAGTTATATTGTAACTTGTAACTTATAACTTATAAGTATAATTTATGTTATATGGGAAACAAAAAAAAAGTACAAATTGGAATATTTTAAATTAAACATATACAATCACTCTTTAAAACCGCAAATGTTTTTTTTTAAAAAAACCTAGTACATTTATAATAATAATAATAATAATTAAGAAATAATAATAGCTTATAAATATATAAAACAAACATTCAAAAAAAAAAAAAAAAATAATAGCCAACAATTATTTAAAATATATGTCAGGAAAACTTTATACGTTTTAAAATAAAAAAAAAATTGACATTACAAAAAAATTAATAAAATAAAATAAATTATTATCGCTTTAACTCAATATTTTGAGCTATAGCTTTTAAAAAATCTTCAAATCTTATTTTATTTTCTCTGAAACGCGTGCATAAAGTATTTAATCTTGTTTCCATAACCTATGGTTTTTACACCAAACTAACATATTATATACAGAGTGATTAAATAAGTTTATATCATAAAAGATCATACAGAGTGATTATATAAGTTATATTTAAAATATTCTAATTTGCATTCCCCCCCCGAGATTTTTTTCCTACCATTATGTTATATAGGTAACCTATAGGTATTTACTTTCAACTGTTGAGGGTTTTTTTTACGAAACAAATGTTTATTTAGTAAAGATATTTAGATTCCTGGGTGTAGAAAATGTTAACATTAACATTTGACAAAAATAATGACGAAGATAATAAATACAACAAAATAGGATTGATCTTTCTATTAAAACCTAAAAATAGAAGAGGAATAGTGTTATGAAATGATTGAAATAAAAAAATTTTTTAAAGTAATTATAGTGATACTAATATATCACATTGTGAATAAGAATGAGTTTTAACAAAAAAATTAGTACTAAAAATTAAGATAGTAAGCTACTAAGAAAATACTCTTTTTAATTTTGTTTCTGATAAATAGAAATTATTAAAATAATCATCAGCTCATAGTTAAATTGGTTATAATCTTATTAAATAAAGATATCAGGACATTTAAATTTCATAAAATATGGTATTTTTTTTTAAATCAAGTTTTGATGATTTAAGTGAAAGCTGTAGAATTTTACGTTTGTTACTTGTAAGTTGTGCAGATTGTTTTTGGAACAAGTGCTTTGTATGTGGGATATTAATTTTCATCTCTAGAAACTTGAGTGATCATCCATCCTAAAACTAGTAATGTCACATCATGCCCCAATATGATGTTAAAATATTTAAATATATCAAAATTAATTAATACATAACTTCATAATTAAAAGAATTTGTGTAGATATTAAAAACCTGCAAACCGGGTTGGCCCTACTCGATCCTCAAAAGGCCTAGCTGGTCTGAGACTGCACCAGGTCGGGCATTAAAAAGAAATAAAAAAGGCTAGATCAGGCTTTTTTTTTGTAGAACTTTTGTCTTTCGGGCTGGACTTGAACCAAGGTTGGATCGCTTTTTAAAATTTTTTTACATTTTGCCTAGGCATTTTTTAAATGACAAATAATTATTTAAAACTAATATGATAAGTTTACTGTTCGATGTCGGAATAATCGCGAATAATAAATATTATAATATTTTAAATAAAATTTTTTTGGACTTGGCCTGACCGGGCTTAAGAAAAAAATTGTAGGACCAGATTGGGCCATAAATTTATGGCCCTTGAAGGTCTATAGTAGATAATATGCATGCTGAGGAATTTCCCCCTATATATTGTTTATTCTGATTATAGAGTTGGAAGTCCTTATTGTAGACAAATTGACAGTAAACTAATAATATTATTTATTATTGCTATAAAATGTTTCACTTTGCAATAATAAATTTTTAAATGTTTGTCAATAATTTAGTATAAGTTTTGCATATGGTTATTTAGGAGGAAATGTTTAATCTAAAATAGATGGTATATTAGTAAATATATCATATATTAAATTTCAAGATCTAGTGTTTATTTCATATCTCAACGGTATTGAAAATTATTATTTAATTAGTATACAAGATAATACTCATAATTATATTAAGAAACAAAGATACTTTAAAACAATCAATGTAATTTATAAAAGAAAATCATGTTTATACTTTATAAGGATAAGATAAGTAAGACTAAAAGCAGTCTAAACATTTATAGATGGCAATATTACACGATATAATTGAATTTATTTTGAGCTCAGCATTAAAATACATCTGTGACACAAATCCATTTTATGATTTATCTTCTTGTTTTTTTAGTTGTTTTTCTCTCATCCTATCAGCATCTCTGAAAATAAAACAATTCTATTAGTATATATTTTAATAGTGTAGGTACTACATTTTTACAAAATTAAACATTGATAAGTAATATATTAAGGTTTTAAAATTAGAAATACAATAAACTAAAATAAATTAATCTTATTGTTTATCTTACACATAATTATTTCAATATTTTAGTTACTACAATATGGTCTATGTTTGTCTTAACCAATTTCAAGTTATGCCAAATCAAAAAAAAAAAAATTCTCACTACTTAGAATCTAAATAAATTATTGACATTTTATTTTTAATATAATACTTTGAAATAGAATTAAATTTAATGTAAAAATAAAATTGTCATTATAACGTTGCTTAAATAAATTAAAATTGCATAGAGAAGCATGGGGGCTGTTAAACCAGTTTTAAAAATGTACCAACTAGCACAGAATATACCACTTTTTTTCAATATCAGTAATTATGCTAATTAATAACTAGAAATTTGTTAAGATTTGATAATTTTATATACATGAAAAATCTCTAAAATTTATTTTGAGAATGATTATGAATAGTTAATTAATAATGAAGAAATAAAAATTATAATATAAAATATAAATGTTAAATAAATTATATTTATATACAACTAATAAATATAAAGCTAAAATCTTAATTTACAAAAAAGAAATCGGAATATAAAAAATAATTTTGTACAATATATCCACATATTAAAAACAGTTAATTGTTTTTTCCATTTAACATTTTTCACTTAGTCAGTAAATAATAAAATTCTATGACGTTTGGTAGCAACAATTTAGGGTCATATCTCCCCCCTCAAATAAATTCTAAACATGTTAATGTTAAATGAGTATTAAAATTTCATTATTGCAGTAGATACAGTGCACCTAGTTATTATCTACCTTTGTTTTCTTTGTTCCAATGTCAAACCCTGATTTGAACCCTTGTCCGAAATTCCTTTTTTTTTTGCTTGTTCCTGCTGTTTCTTTTGATTCTTTTCGCGCGCAAGATCTCTAGCGTTACCTCCTAGAAAACAAAATTAAAATAATTATATTAAACCTCTATAAATTGACAAACAATTAAATATTTGAATGATACTTACTCGCCATTTCTTATCCGAGATTGGTAATTATTATTTACAAGGTTTCACAATCCACTACAAAAATTCGACTATGTGTTCGTAACTTTGTAAGATCCTCGGAGGACTGGAGTTAATAATTAAACCATACAACAAAAATTCAGGAATCTATTGATATTTATAATATCGTAAAACTGAAAATAATTTAATTTGGAATAAAGGTATAATGAGGTATAATTTTTAAGAAACTCACAGTACTAACTACTCACTCCAAATGGCAAATACTAATATTAGCAAATTCCAAAATGATAACAATTAACAATTGGTTTGGTTTTGGTTAAAATATGGTCAATTGTACTTCAAATCTTCAATTGTTTAGTAGAACCACGGTTGTAGATAGCAATACTTAGACTCGCAATCCCAATGCTATTAAGAAAAAGTGGGGGACACGGCCGTAAATTTATAGCATTTTGATATTTATCAGAATCAGCTGATGCTCATGTCATTATCATACATTCATGATTCTCGTTTTATAGTTTCACATACACAAAACACAAGTCAATACAACTTACTACAGTCTATAAATTATAATATATTATATTTTCAAAAATATTATTCTAAATTTTTCATAATTTTGTTTTTGAGTTATCGAATCTTCATGTAATAGTTAAGAATTATTTCTGTATATAATAGTTTTAAACTTTTAAATACATAAAACATACATAATATAGTCTGCAGTTAAGTAGTCTAGGAAAAAATTATTTTATCTTGGTATATTTTTTTATGATATTACTAAGTTACTTATTATAAATTGTAATATAATTTTGTAATTGAGTTGTCATTGTCACTATAATAATGTATATAATAAATGAAATCGACATAGTGCCTGTTATTAGTGGTTTAATTTATATGTTTAAACTTTTAAGGCTTTGAGGGTTTAATATGTCTTTAAATAGTTTAATTGTTCCGAGATTTAAGTATTAAGTACATGATTTTTTTAATATATAAAATACATTCTATAACTTGTTTCAAAATGAAAACTTGAAAAAAAAGCTACAAGTGCCCTAAATAATTTGGCCTATTCACTCTAATATTTAATATACATAACAGATTAACTGAGTACAACGATTTTTCTCAAAAAAATTTGATGTGTTCATTTAAAGCAAACCACAAAAACGGTGGGAGGAAGTCATAAATTGTATCTTCGGATTGGTGAACACTTAGATCAAAGAACATATACAAGTAGTGGTATATGATCTTGTAAGGGTGAACATGGGCACAACCAATATGACCAACATGAATCGTAATGTGTACTAGAAATATAATTATATTATACCAAGTATACCATGGTTGTATATCTACAAAAAAAAAACGACGACTATAAAAATGACTATATATGGACCATGCGGATGTTATCAAATGCTTAGAATATTTTCAAAACATAAAAATTTAGATGATAAGAATTTGAAAATTTAAAACTTCATATTCAATATTTCAAACGAAATTGTTACAAATTTACCTTGCATGTTTTTTTTAAATATATTAAAATTAAAGTAAATGTGTTTTGACCGAAATTATAAAGTTAATGTTTAAATAATTATCATGACGGCAACAAATCTAGAAAACATCATCTCGCGAGGTGATTACTTAATTATTAACAAAAACGAAACTTATTTAATTCATCAAATATCGAATAAAGCCATATTGAAGTTGGGCCGCGATGTTATCGACCTGAAGCTGCTATTGGACAATCATTTTCATCTACTTACAAACTAGATCCAATTCCAGAGAAAAAAAGACATTACACATTGGTAATATGTAATGATAATCAGGCACGTAATCAATGGTCAACGAATGGTTGCGGTACCGATAACAAACTTATAACTGATGATAGTTCATCTCAGTTGTTGAGCACTGACGAAATAATAGCATTGAAAGAGAGTGGAGAAAGTGGGCAGAATATTGTTGAACGATTGTTAGAAAACAGTAAGACATTTCAATTAAAAACTGAATATGCTCAAGAAAAATACTTGAAAAAAAAAGCCAGGAAATACTGTGATTATTTAACTATATTTAAACCGACAATAAGGCTTATTACAGATGTGCTGTACAAACAACAAACTCTTCCTAAAACAATAGCTTTAAGGTTTGATACATTAGCTCAGATATTATGTCGTGTGAATTTGGATCCTGGTGGTAAATATTTGCTATATGAGAATGGAAGTCAAGGATTATTACAAGCGGCACTTCTTAACCAACTGTATGATAATGGGTGTCTTGTTCACATATTCTCTTCAACATCTGAACAAAATGCATTAAGAGCAGTAAAGGCTATGAACTTTTCTGAAACTAAAATAAAACAAATGTTAACTGTGAGTTTAGATGAAATATTGAATACAAAGAATGAAGACAATATTCCAGAAGAAAAAGATGAGGAAGATGTGCCTAATTGTTCAGACGATAAAAAAAGGAAAAGTGATGAAGCATATACTCAAATAAAGAAAAAACATCGACCAATAACAAGTACAGATGGTTTAAATTTTATAAAATCAAATAAATTTGATGGCCTAATTGTAGTCTGCAGAGAAGAACCAACTGAATTTGTTAAAACACTTTTACCATATTTATCTTTGTCAAGACCTTTTGTCATATATTCAGCGTATAGAGAAGTGTTAGTTACTATGTATGCTGAATTTAAGATGAGAAGAGATGTAGTGTTCCTTCGATTAACTGATAATTTTATGAGATATCATCAAGTCCTTCCAAATAGAACACATCCTGATGTCACAATGGATGATGGAGGTGGTTTTTTGTTTTCTGGATTATTTGTTGCGGGAAATAAATAAGACAACTATAAATAATGTCATATTAATAAATGTTGTTATTTTTCCAACAAATTTTTATTATTTTTTATTTAAGTATCCATTATTTCCTAGTTCCTACTTATATAGATAAATTACCTATTCAAAATAAAATTTTACACCTTTTTTGTTGCTGAATAATTTTAATTTTCAGTTTTTATTTACAATACAATCATTATATATTTAACATTAGACTCGAAAATAAACCAACCTTTTAATAAAATTTTCTGTTGAGTAATAGTACCTATGTTTAAGGTGTAAGTTGGATTTAACTCTATGATGTATAATTTCAAATGTTCTATGTCTAACTTTTATAGTAAAAACACTAGATACGCCATGGAACAACTAATATTATTTTGTCAAATAAACTAACAATTTTTATTTCTTAGAATTTCTATTATTATATAAATTTAATACAATGTATGATGTTAATATTTTTGAAAAGCTTCTTTTTATTTTGATAACAATTTGTTATAAGATTTATGGACAATCGCTAAAAAACGATTTGGAAGAAGATGTAATTTGTGGACTTTCTCAGAAACAAATACATGAAGCAATGTCTTATTCTAAAAAACATTCATCGAAAGGTATTGCTAAAAATTCAGAATGCTTAGAAGAACAAAACATTGGCAACGATCACTGCTTAACAGAACAGATCAAATTGATCGAATGTCTTCAAAAAGAATATTTTTTGGCAGAAGGTAACCATAAAATGAATATATGATTAATTTATATTAATAACCCTCTTCCTATTTCAATATATAGGTAATAAATTATGTAAGATTAATAAACAATCAATAATTTACAATTAACAATGAAGTAGAGAGTACCTGAGTACACTACAATGTAATAAAGCTAGAGCATAGTATATAAATATTATAATTAACACTAAATAATAGCAATAGGTAGTGTACTATTATAGGGTAGTCTATAACCTAAATATATATGTGTTAGGTACATAAAATATAATTAATAATTTTATTTATGGAAATTAGAAATCATATAATATTGTTAATAATTATTAGTAAATAATAATAATTATTATGAATTGTTACATATCGCATACAAACAAAACATTTTTGTTTCAAAAATCGTCTTACACTTTTTTTAGTGTAACTCAACCTAACCTGCATCTTTTTGAGCTTTACCTATACATAAATGACAACTTTTTTTTAAAAATGTCGATACATCATTTTTTGATTGGTCAGCAATTTTGAAAATTTAATACAAAAGTCCTCATAAATAATTTTACTGTAATCAAAAAGTATAAAACATAAATAAATTCAATTTTTTTTTATTAATGTTTTAATTTTAAATTTCTTTAAAATTGTACATTTTTACAAAAAATAATGATTTTTAGTTATTTTGTAATAATATAAAAATGTTATTGGTGCATACTTGAAACTTAAACAAATACTATTATATTTTATAGACTATAATTAGTATATTGTTATAAACAATATTGTGTATAGTTATATTTTTTAGGAATATCAGCTATTGAGTATCCAAACTTCTTTACTCTGAACACTAAAAAATATACCAATCATACTGCATTAATCACCAGTGTCCAAATTTATATTATACATACTTTTTTTTAATATGGAGGGTGTAAGGTTTAAAAATAAATATTGTTATCGGAGCTTATAACCTTAATTTCCAATATCTCTCCTTATATTCAAGGCCGTGTTTAATTTTTCCGGGGCTCCTTAAAAATAGGCTTAAAGCCAGGCCCCAGATATAATATGACCCGAGAAAACCGTCCTGAATCCAGGCCCTGCCTATATTCGATCCACCGATGTCTATTATACAAATTAATAAATACAATATGGCAATATCAATATATGGACAATTAATTTACATAATTTACAGAACAAGGGAATGAGCTAACTGAAACTAATTTAGCGAAAAAGGACAAAAAACTCCATGATATAATTAAGAAACGTAGCTTACAAAATATTATCGAAGGAAATGAAGCATTGGATATCATGGCTAGAGACTATGAAGAAATAATTGTGCAACATTTGCAATCTATTGACAATTTGATGAAAAAAACAATTTGTGTTGACGATATAAATAAATTGTTGACTAACACAAAAGTTGAACTAGCTACAGTACTACGACGGCAGATATTGAATAATAACATTGATAAAATAAATAGACTTGGCATATATTATAATTAATAATATTGTGCAGAGTACATATATTAGATAGGTTCACTTATTAGTTAGGTAAATACTTGTCTAATAATATGAATTCAACACTAAGAAACATACAATTAAATAAATACTTTTTATTACGTGTTCAATGTTTAAATACCTAATACAAAAATGATTGCTACATTAATTTTAAATAATATATTAATTATTGGTTGTTTATTTTCTACTTATTTATAATTTATTTCTGACCAAAATATAACGCATAATTATAGCCCAAGGCTAAAAAAGTAAAAATTAAAATTAAAAAAATACTCAAAATTCATTTAATTTAACTCTACAAGTTGGATCTACACAAGAACGCCAGAAACAAATATTCAATAGTTTTATACAATACTATGTACTATAAATTAATTAGGTGAAAAATAATAAATATGTTGTTTATTAATATTATTATATTATAATAGGTTAGGGTTATAGGAACTTGCACAAAATAATACGTTTGCGCCGCGGAAGTAATGCGAAAGCAGTTCCCGCAGCGCCCCGTCGGTTCAAAAACAGGGAGGAAAAAGGTAGTAAGTATATTATAGCCAGACCCCTGGACCCCCCAGTTATGGCCTTGATTGTCACTTATATCTAATTGTCTTTCTCGAAAGAATCAACAATTATCACATCTTTAAAATGGCATAAAAAATAAAAATAGACAGAAAATACAAGGTATATTTACATAAGTCTTCCTTAATTCCTTCATAACAATATATTTCTATAAATGATATTCTCCACCAACACCAGAAGTAGCAGCATTGTCTATAGATTTTATAATAATATAAAATCAATAAAAGTATGTATTTTCCGTAGACATTTATGTCTATTCCATATGTCAATGGTATTTTTACAATTTTCGGGAAAATTATTCTTAATACGACCCTTCCAAAAAACATCCTTATAGAGTATAGACTATAGTGCACTTCTACTAAGTACTAATTAATAATTTATGTATACTAACTGCAATCACACTATAAATAGTATATTTGCGTTGTTAAAACCGCTTATTATCACCAAGTAATAAATATTTATAAACTAGCCATTAGAACCAACAATAATCTACAATATCGTGTTTACTATTTAGATTTTAGGTAATTAACAAAAATCAAGAATAGGTACTTACCTATAAAATATTAAAGGTAAAAAAACTAATAATTGATTGTATAGTATCAGTGCCGAAACTACACCAATTTTGGTCCGTGGGTTAATAAAATTAATAGGCCCGGCGCCCGTGTGTTTGACACACGCAACACACTCGGTTATTGCAGCACCTACTGTATAGTATACAGATTATTTTGTTTAATTTTGTAAATGCATGCATTTGTTATAAATACCTGCCGATGAGTAATAACTAATAAATCATTAATCCGTCAATTCACAATAAACCAAAATAAGACTAACTCGTGGCAAAGTAAATAACTAAGACTACATAACTTAGGATATTGAAAAAATTCTAAGAATAAATAATGAATAAAAATTATTTGAAGTAGGTATCTTGTATGTACGTACATGTGGTATTCACGTACGTTGTACATAATGTAATGAACTAAGTTTTGATGCGGACTATACCTATTTGTTATAATACGAACGCATCACGCCTGTTCAACTTTCAACTGTTCAATTACCTATGACTTATGATTTATGAGGTTAAAAATATGTATAATAATTAATACCTAATTACTGGTGCAATAATAGGTAGGTAATATTGTATAGCAAGCTTGCTGGTTCCTGGCATTAATAAGTATACATAACCACATAGGTATAAAATTGTGTGGTTGGTAAATAGTTATTAATTAAAAAGAAATAAGAATATCTAAAAAGTTGTAAGTTGTTGCTAAATAACTAGTTAATAAATTTTAAAAATAGTTTAAATTTAAAAATTAAGACAAATACATATTTGAAACCTCATTGAAAACAATTTAACACGGGTTGGTCACATTGTTGTTGTATCCTTTGTAGCAACGACGGTTTTATGATAAGGTTTTTTTTTTTATGAGAATTGAGAAGCACACGCTACAAGTTTTTGGTTGAATTGAAGCATTTGATCAGAAGTGAAAAGCGTGGCTTTGTGTTACGGTATTTTACTTTACTTTTCAAGTATTTGTAATTTGGTAATTTACAGTATTGGTAAGTAGCAAATGGCCCATCAGTATTTGGACCAAACTTCTGCTATTTTAAAAGACGATAAGGGTTACTTCGTTCCAGCTACACAGCGAGCAGACGGTACTTGGCGTAAGGAAAGGCGACTCAAGGAGAATTATATTCCTCAAGACGAAGTAGCACTTTACGAATCCAAAGGTAAAAAATTTGCTGCCAACAAACCTAAATTACCTCCAGGTGCACCTGTTGCAATGGTTGCGGTACCTAAACAACAGCAACAAACTAAAAAAGTTCTCACCGAAAAACAACCTAAGCAGGAGAAAATTAAAATGCCTGAGGTACAAAAAGAAAAAGCTAAGCCAGTAGAAAAGAAACCTGAGTTAGAATCAGGAACCGACCCTGTTAAGCGGGTAAGGAATCTTAAGAAAAAGTTGAAAAACATTGAAGAATTGGAAGTTAAAGTAGCTGAAGGACATTCTATCGATAATGACCAACGTAAAAAGATTTCGAGCAAAAATTTAGTTAGCAAGGAGATTGCTAATCTCGAAGCACTTATTAAGTGAGTATATTAATGATTAAATAGTTAATAATTATTGAAAACAATACCTACTTATATAGCTATTTTCATTGTAAATATAATTTTTTGTTTCATAGAGTTATGTTTCCTTCGCCTCCTAAACCAACCAAAAAAGATGGAAAAAAGGATGCTAAAAAGGATAACAAGAAAGAAACATCCAAAAAAGAAACAAAACAAGAGAACAAACCAAACAAAGCTAATGATAAAAAACTAGCCTCAGTATTGACAAATGGTACCCAGGCCAAGAAGGTTGAAAAAAAAACAATCCCTCCAGTACAGCAAAATGGTACAGCAGCTATTAAAAAGACTGAAAAGGTTACCAAACCTGATGTCAAAACAAAAGCTCAACCTAAGACCCAAGCCCAACCTAAGACTCAATCTCAATCTAAGACACAAGTCCAACCTAAGACGCAACCCAAAGCTAAGCCTGCTGCTCCCGTTATTGAGATTTCAGTCGAAGCAGCTAAAAGAATTAGGAACCTCAAGAAAAAGTTGAAGACCATTGATGAACTAGAACTTAAGGTTGCTCAAGGTGGTAAAATTGATAATGATCAACGTGTGAAGATATCTAAAAAGAGCGAAGTATTGGCAGAAATTCACGCTCTTGAAAGTGGCAAGTAAAGAGCCTAATTCTTTTGAGTATTACAGAGGTTAACAATTTATTTTCTGTTGGTATATATTATATATATATCTGATTATATTGATTCTGATTTAAAAAAAATGAAATTTCTGTTTGTTTTGAAAAAGTATTTTTTTTTAAGCCGTGTTCAAACTATTTCAGTTTTTTCTTCCTAATTAATATAATTGACAAATATCAATTAAATAATAACCAAGTTTCATAAAATGTGTTTATTTTATTTTTATTACTTATAATTCTTTTCCTTTATAAAAAAAATTTGAAATCTTATTCAGACAAATTTTTTTTTCTATTAAAATAAATACTCTTAAAATATTTGAGTATGTGTGTGTATGTATTAATATCAAGACTTATTCTTGATTACCATTGAAATATACTTAAACATTTAATGTTATGAAATGCAGGACATTTTGTCTATTTAAATTTAGTTTTTTAAAAAAGTGTATAGTTGAAAGCTATTTAATTTTATGTTTTATTTGATTCTCTAATCATTATGTACAAGTATAATTTTGTTTTCTGGAATATTGCATTGTTTGATTATAAGGTATAAAAATATTTTTGATGGAATGTAACATTCTATTTTTTATTGAAATAAGTTATTATACAGTGACTGTTTTTTAAAACTACCTATAATAAAGTTACTGACTTGTAAAAAACTGCTGCATTTAGTTTTATAATTTAAATTACTTTGTTCATAATTACTTATATTCTAGCTACTGGCGATTATTGAGATTCATATCAAATGGTACATAAACAATTTTATAAGATGACTATAGGCTGGTAAAAAAAAAATTAATTTTGTTACAGATACATATCCTAAGTAATGTACTTGGGTAATTAATGAACAATGCATGGTGGTCCATCGTTTTGACGATCAATGTGGCAAGTGTATTCAAAATTAATGTGATACTTACATTAAATGTGCTTCAATAGATTATAATATCTTACTAGCTGTGTTGATGCATGCTTATGTTTGTTATGAATTATTTAATCGTTAGTAGACTTCAACTCAAAAAAGCTGCTAAAACATTTATATATACAGGATGATTAATTACCTATCATTAAATACTCATTGTTTCAAAAAGTGTTGACTTTTTTTTTCACTCTTATATTTAAAAGTGAAATCACTATCAACTTTTAATTTTCAAATGGCAAACTAGGTTTAAAATGTCATAAAATTATAGGGTTATTTTTTTTTTATGAATTTTAACATTAAAATTATTATTTTTCATTTAACAGTTAGCTGCTCTAAGTTGGGTGGTTTAAGGTTTTTAGGTGTTCGTCCTATTGATTATTACGGTTATGAGACATTGGTAACTACAGGCATAAAGTTCATCACTGCGTCAATACAACTTTTGAAAAGCTATATCTCATTAAGAAATTAACAAAAAATAATAATTTGAAGTCAAAATTCATGAAAAAAAAAATAGCCCTATAATTAGTATATTTTAAATATAGGTTACCATTTGAAAATCAAAAGTTGATAGTGGTTTCACTATTAAATAAAAGAGTGAAAAAATTAAAACTTCATATAGTTTGAGAAAAGCATGAAACAAAATATTTTGAAAAAGAAAAATGAAAAAAGTCAATACTTTACGAAATAATGAATAATTAATGATAACAGAATCACCCTGTATATATATGTATTAAATAATTTATATTATTACATTATATTATTTGTGTAGATATTTATATGTAAAATCATTATTATACTAAGTACTTTAAAAACAATATCTCATATATTTATAAATATTATATTAAATTAATTAAAATAATTTATTTAAATAAAATAACAACATGCATTTTTATCTTGATTAATTTTAATGCAATATAATTAATAACAAGAATATTTATTATAATCTAATTAACATTGGTTTTAATTAAATAATTTTCACAATCATCCAATAATTCTTGCATTTCAGGATAAACAGCCAAATTTTTAGCTTCTGTAAGCGGCAACCATTTGTAATCCTGGTGTTCATTAGACAACACTACTGGTGTATCAGGATTAATTAAACGAGCTAACCAATAAGTGACTTGTTTGGAAAATGGTTTATCTTTTGGATCATACTGTAAAAAATAGGATAAGTTACATTGAGTCAACTAAACTAAACCAAAAATAATAATAATAAAAAAATTATATTAAATAGGCATAGAAAAGCTGTTCAAACTACAATTTAAGATATAGTTTAGTTTTTTTTTTTTATTTAAAAACCAATAGTATAATCTAATTTTGAATTTTCCTACTAAAAAAATATGTATTTTATTTTTGAGTTTTAAACTGAACCTGTATTATTTGATTATTATACTAGGCATGAATGACAATGAATAATATAATTTAATTTTTAAATTTATACCTATATAATTATAATGAAAAATCTATTTTTACAATAAAATATATAATCATAAGCCCTAATAATAATATAAGACATACAAATAAAAAACTTAACAATGTATATTATGGGTAATAAGAAAAAAAGTAATATGAAAAAAAAGCAATCGTCACATTTTTGGATTTTTCAAATACTTTTAGTAACTCAATATTAAATGAAATATCAACAATATTTTACTTTATCAAAGAAATATATAAAATATACATGGTTATTTTGTAGCTTTAATAATCCTTTCCCCCTTTTCCCCTATCCACTACCATTAAGGTTTTATTTAATTTGTAAATTTTTTTTAATAATTTTTTTTAACTATTACCTACTTAGTATGGTATATACTATATAGGTAATATAATATCAAATTATTTTAGCGATAGAAGCAAAAAATTTTTTTCTTAAGTTCTAAAGTTACGCCTTTGAGTATAAGTAGTAATTATCTACTTACATACAGTTTAATTAAAAGCTTGGATTTGTAATTGTAATTTATTATTAATTATAACTGTACTAAATTTGGCCAACTATATTTAAAGGTATGTACCACGGTTTGTGGACTTTTGTTGAAACTCATGTCACTTTAACTGACAACCGATTGGAAACCATGAGACACTAAGTAAGTGATTATTTGTGATTAAATACCTATATGACTCATAAAATTGTAAAGAACAACAATTGAACAAAAAGAACAACAACAATGTTTTTAATAATTTATAAATTTATGTTTTATATTGACATAATATCGATGCTGAGCAATATGTAATATGCATTTAATTTAATATAAGAATTTAAAATGTGTTTTAAATACGAAAAAAATTAATTTTACTACATCTTGCTTTTTGCTACACCTACCTATATGCCTTTTTTTCATTTGCTTTTTTATTACTTTTTACTTTTTTTTCAATTGACTTTTTTTCCTAGATTCATATTATGTATAGAAAAAAATTTACAAATACTTAAATAGTAAAAAATACACATAAAATCTCTTTAGTACCAAAGTAAGTAGGTATGAAACAAAAATCAACTCCATTTTAAAATATTAAAAACATATTTATAAATTTAATCATCTGAATAATTAATTTTTTTGATAACAAAATAAAAACAATACTGAAATCTAATTAAAATACTGGTTAGTATACTTATGGTATAAAAATAAGAAGTCAAATATTAAATATCATACACAAATTTACAAAATTAATGATTGTAAGTACTTGTTTTTTAAAATGATTTTAGCGAGAACATGAAAGATTTTTTAATAGTATTTTTATATCTTAACAGATTATTAAAATATATAAATATGTATATGATAAAAAGGCAAAATGAATGCAGCATTAATAAAGAATATTGTAAGTTTCTAATGACCAACTTCACTTCAAAAGATTTATTAAAACATAATATGTTAGGGTAGCCTGCATATAGAAGCAAATCATAGATCATAAATTATATCAAAAATGTGCAGCTAGATAACAAGGTACTTGGAATTGTTTAAAAAAAAAATGTTTATTGGTTCCAGCAATTAAAGCAAGTAATTGGAAAATATTAAGAATGACCTAAGGCACTAAGAAGCCAAAAGAGATGTATAGAGAATATGATTGAACAGAAAACTGCAGAGTATCCTTATAACACTTAAATAGGACAAATTAAAAATGATGCAAGAGTCAACATTACATTATTAACATAATATAAAAAGTCATGAAGTAATGAAGTTTACAGTGGCGGATTTAACAAGAAATAAATAGACATTTGCCGCCTGAGCCCCTACTAGAAAAGGCTCCTGGACCTAGTGTCCCAGTCCTCACTTATATTCATTACAACAAAAGTTTTCAAATAAAATTAGTCATTTCTTAAATTTTTGAAGTTTTAGATTCTAACACATCAATAATTAGGGATAATAATAAGCTAGAAATTAAAAATAATAATACTGTGTAATATATTCATACTTGTACGTATTGCTTATGTACAGTCAAATACATACACCGACATCATTATAAGTGTTTTATTTATACGGTTTCGTAGATATTTAACGGCGTTGTATCACAAGTCTTTTTAGATTATTTCTTACACTCTCTGTTCGTACGGCAAGTGCAGAACAAGGAATGAGTTCTTTAAAAAGAATCAAAGAATATCATCATGCCACTTAAACTGAAGAACCCTGAATGAATACGGTACAAATGTTATCAAAAGATCAGTGGCTAATAAAATTAATCACAACTATTAAAATATTTGCTGAACAAAAAGACAGAAGACAATTTACAATTACTAAATTACATAAGTAATAAACAAAAGAGATTATCTACTATTTACTATTATACCTCATACAAAATATTATGTCTTTAACAATATTAATTTTTAGATTAACAGAGTGATTAATGTATTGATTTTACAATGATGTGTGTCGTCACGTTTTTGACTAATAATAGTGCTTTGATTTTTGACTTCAGCCATTCTTTGAAAAGGAAATTGAATCTGATAGGTACTTTGGGGGGAGTCAGAAATAAAAAATTTCCAGTAGTTTTCAAAAGCATCAGGAAAAACCCTGAAAAATTAACAGAAAGACGGAAATTTTTACGCATAACCACTTTTTGACAAAATCAATTTTTTGATTTTGCTGTAACTAAAAAACAAATCTTTGTAAATAATTGAAATTTTCACAAAATGTCGATAATAGATTTATTTTTAAACTATTTATAGATCATTGACATTTTTGATTTTTCTTAATTTTTTTCTTGAAATGCCGATAAAAAAAAATTTGGCTTTCCAAAAAATCTTTAATATTTATAACAAGGTTTATTATAAGTTGTTTTTATTGTAGTAAAAAAAAATCAAAAATTGTTAGTCACGATTTTTGTTTATAAGAGCATTAAAAATTCAAATACCCTATCAAAAGTTTACGAAATATGTCAAAATCGCGAATATTTGCAAGAAATTTTGAAGTTGAAAATTCATAAAATGTTTGTAATTCATATCTAATAAGGTTAAAAAAACCCAATACAAGGTTCTCCATAACTTTTTTTTCAAATAACTGTAAAAAAAACTCCAGCGTCAATATAGAAAAAATTTTATGAGCGTATGAAATTTATTTTTTATGAAACCGAGTATAATAACGATATGTTACAATTTAAATATAAGTAATAATATAATATATCTTACTAATTATTCTAGACTAACAAATCATCTAAGTTCAGAATCGTTTTTCGTATACAATGATACCTGTCATTGCATTCAAATTTAACATATCCATTATACTATAATGATTATAGTGACCCACTCACCATATCTACTACATATATAGAGCACAGCAATACCAAATTGCCTACCTTTATTTGTTTAAATTTAATAATAATTTTGTTTGTTAGAGCTTATATTTTTAAAAAGATATTTAGAAATTATATCAAGTTTGGATGATTTAAAGAAATATTTTTTTTATATTTTGATTCATTACCTATCAAATTTAACAGTGTTTTAAATGGGAAGGGGGGGAGGCAAAATCCTCCACGAGTTATTCATGATTCAAAATTATTGGGCCCTTTATATGGTATGCCGCCTGGGCTTTTTTTCTCATATCCACCACTGGAAGTGTGTATAACTATCCAAAAAATACAAAACACCACATCATTAATCACAGGCTGTCACAAAACAACTAATACCTTCAAAACTTTTTCAAAATTATGATCAACACTAAGGTCTTTCACTTTAATACCAGCTTCTTCATCAGTTTCTCGAATAGCTGCATCCATGTTGGATTCATTTTCCTCTAAGTGACCTATGAATAACATAAGTCAATATATTGAACAATTAAATGAATCAGTTTAGTTGTTAAATTTATACCTTTTGGTGGAGTCCAATGATGATTTGCATAAGAAGCTTGCATAAGTAAATACTCAATTATTTCATCACGGTTTTTTCTGTAAACTACGAATCCAGCAGCTCTTCTTACAGCCTTAGCCATGGTTTAATTTTAAATTCTATCAAATACTTAGATTCTTATAATTTAATTGAAATTGTTAATGTAGTTTTATAACTAGATACAACTTAAAAGGTTGTTGCATAAAGTAGTTAAATATTTATTTTTTTTGTAGTTAAATAAAATACTAAATAAAGAATTTAAAAATTAAAGAATAATTATTATTAATAAATAATAAATTAAAAAAGATAACGTTAATCAAAATAATTTAAAACCGTGGTATCAGTCATAGATAAATACAAAATGTAGCATAAATACATAATATAATATTATACACTATAATATATTTTATTTTTTTTCCGTTTTGTGTATGGTATCAGCAGTATCAGCCGGTACTTTGAAAAAATTAAAAACTCTCAATATAAAAATATTTAAAGCGCCTTTTAACTAACTTAAGCAGTAAGCAAATATCCGAGAGACCAATCCTTCACCCATAAGGCCATAACTATATATTTTGTTTTTTCATGCGAATTTTTAAACAACTCACTGCTATCAATAGCCACCATCTGACTTCTCCATTTTTATTTATGATTATACTTATACGTTACAATATACGGATAAATTATAATATATAATTATATTATTGTTTAAACGGGAATATTCAATAATGCGACCACAGTCGTTACGGTGGCGATCCTTTTCCTTGAGAATTTCCTCAACGTATGTAACCTTTAAGGGCTTTGCCCTTTTGCTGAAATTATTGTATACACATTTTTAATACTATTATATTATTTATACTTATACAATGTACATATAGACATAAAGTGCATATCGTATCATGAACTGTTCAACTGTCACAGAACTTTGAAAATATGTATCCACCTTTACTATTTGCAAAATAAACACGAACACTTCAAAGTCCTTATTTTGAATTTACATTAAATAATCATATATACCCCCGTGTTAAATCCAGGCTTAAGAGGGTGCGAGAGTTATGCATATATATATATATCATTCAATAAGACCACAGGGGCCATTTTTAATACGTTATTATATAATTTTTATTTTAAATTAACAATCTGAATTTGTTAATATTCATACACTTGTATAATAATATAATATATTTTCAGATTTTTAGATAGAGATAAAATTGAGCGAAATTGTTGGTATCCTAAAAGAGGTTGAACGAACTAATCTAATCTTAGATACATTTTATTTATAAAAGGTTCTTAAAGTTTTAAATGAATCTTGGTAGATGGTACCAGGAGTAGAATTTTAAAATAAATTTAAAACAATACTTTTATTATTAAAAAAAAAAAAAACATATCAGACTCTTTAGCGTCTGGGACTGGTGATATTGTGCTCTTTGATCCATCTTGTACAATATACATTATACAATCATATTATGATACGCTACTATTTATATATTATATCTATGAATATGTATAGAATGGACTGATTTCAAGTTGTATTATTATTCAATAAATTTATTAAAACAATCTTAAAATGTAATATAATTAATTATTAAATGTTCTCTAGTAGAATATAGTACATTAGGTCTGTGAATAAATGCAACATAATTTATTTTTAGTTTTGTATATTATATCATATAAGCTAAAATAATCACCAAAATAAGAATCAAGAAGCTATTCAAATGCCTCACCAAACTGCAAAACTAATTGAAAACCTCCATGAAAAAAATTAAGAAAGAATGATGCTATAGTATATGGAGGTTATCTGTGACTACTCTATGAAATAAACTATGCAAATCCAAGGTCCCACAAATATTTTTGATTTTCAACAAAATAATATGTTATTTTCCATTTAAATATTAAATTAAAAATCCAAATATCTAGAAAATAAGAAAAATATACATACATATTTTTTAGATTCAGTAAAAACCTACCTAAAACTTGTTTTAAATTTTCAAGCCAAAGCCATTAGAATTGAAAATAGATCAAATTTTTGTAAGTTTTGTTAAAATTTAAATTTCATATGTATAAAAAAAGACATATATTTTTAATTGCTTTAAAAACCACTTATATGGGAAACTGCCAACTTTTTTATTACAAATTCAAACATAATCAATAAATTGAAAAAAAAATTAGAAAATTTCAAATATTTATGAATATCATCCAAGGAACAAAAAATTTTGAAAATTATATTTTATTGTCTAGTATATAACAATAAGAACCAGGTAACAACAATTTTTTGTTTTTGAATAACAATTTCAATTTCCCATTACACCTATTTTTTTGGGACTATTTTGAAAAATACTGGTAATTTTTACATTGACCATTTTCAATCAGAAATAACCTTAAAGTTGAAAATTAAACATTTTTTCTAATCCCAAAAGACGTCAGACACAGAAAACTAATAATAAACAAACTGTTTAGAATTGATTTTAAATTATTTATTATTTAGGACTTGGCTAGTAATAAATTAAAATTGTAAATAAATTAATTACTACAACTAAAATAGTACTTGATAAAAATGAATTAAATTCTATAACAAAAAAACATTGTGCAAAGAATATAACATGCAAAATTATCTACAATCAAATCAAAATTAAATAAAATTGCTTGGTAGTTTTAACACCAAAACATTGAGTAATCCTAATCAGTCCTAATCTAGGCATGACAATAATTTTCAATATTTGAGTTGTTTGTATCATATTATAAAAAATAATATGCATTAAATAGTTAAAATAATTTATGCTAACTTTAGATCTGCTGCTGATTATCGATTTTTTAATTAATTACATTTTTACACATTAAGAGTAAATAATATAATATTTGTTTGATTTATGATTTGAACTGTAAATAATAATCTTAGTCAGTACTCAACAAAAGTAAGTACTAAAAAGATAAAATATTATGTATTATAAAACATTTACATATTACCAATAAGTCCAAATACATATTATAAATTAACCGGCACAGTGATAAAAGTATTGAATTATTATTTTAACATAAATTTCACACATTTGTTAATAACATTAAACAGGTATACTATATACTATATTTTATTTCATTTTAAATTGTTAAAATGATTTGATAGGTATATTAATCAGACTTGTATAGTTTTGTTTTCATTTGAAATTACATTTTTTTTTTTTTTTATTATTTATTTAAACATTTTTTTTTTTTAAATTCTTGGACAACAAAAACGCATAGACCGCAATACAACATACTTTGTGTCATAAAAAGTGGAACATTATCTTGAAATTATTCACTCAAATAGAGTAACACATCATTGATACAAGTTAAAAATCATAATAATGATGAGAACAAATTATTATTTATATGGCGATGAACACGATCTATTAGTGGTTGGATACCTGAAAAATAAAGTATACATTTTATTAAAAAACTTATAAACATATTTTTAAATAATATTTATTATAAGTATAACGATTAAAAAGATTTATTAACAAAAATTAAAGTAAACCATACAGATTTAAATATATATGTAAACTTAAAGTTATTTAACACGGTTACGTCCGCGTACATTTCAGAAGTCAGGAGCTACCAGCTGCATTAATATTGATAATATTACACTCGTGAAGACCAGACAAATTATAAACATAAAAATGCCTGGAAATCGAAACAAGCTGTTTGTTGTTCTAGATGTTATGATAATTATATACTGAATGGCCATACTAAGTAAAATAATTGATGACAAGCAGCCAAATATTTTAAAAAACGAATAAAAGTAATTGTGCTATGACGACTACAGGTAGTCATCAAAGCTGAACGTGTTAAAAAAGATTTATAAAGCTACAATAAATATATTTTTAATAATAGATTTGTGAGCATATCAACAAAAATAAGTGGAATATTTTCAATAAATTTAAAATAAGTTTTTAAATTGATAACAAAAATTATAGATTTTGATGAAGTTTGTAATACAAAGAACCTAATAGTTAAAAATATTTTTATAAAATCTACTTATAGTTATTAATATATATTTTACCTTCTTTAACTTTGTTGTCTAACATCTTTGCAATAAGATTATAGCGATTAACTTTGGTCATGGCTGTTAAGTATTCTACAATAAGATCTAATTCATGATTAGGATCAAATTTCTGGTTTAGGGTTTCCAAAAACTTAGACATGATTTCTTCATCCAAATTCGTACTTATAACTAAATAAAATACAAAGTCATTAGACATTAATTATTTAAGATAATCAAGTCTAAGTAAACAGTAATACAAATAAATTTTAAAGTCATTTATGTGTTACAAGTCTAACATCATAGGCGTAACAATTCCTTTAAGTTAGCTCCCTCCCACCGAGCTAGATTCCTACACATTTTTTCTAACAAATTAATTGGTGTTTAAAACTGAATGAATGATTATTCATTTATGTATGAAACATTATATTTATTTATATTGTAGACAAAAATAAAGTTAATACTAATATGTTTATAAGCACATACATTTACCCAACAATTCTGGGGGAGGGGGCTAAAGCCTATCCATGTCTCCATAGTTCTGTTATGCTTATAACTTGCTTCATAATTAAAATAATAATAAAAGTCTACATGGTGCTGTAAATAATAATCATACTTTTATATTTTAAAATAGGTGTAATTTAATAATAAAGTAAAATAGATAATTCAGAATGTAAAATTTACTATGCTGACCACACATTCAGTAATATGAGCTTGACATCCTTTAGATAATTTTTAATGTTCATGGTTTTAATACTTATATAACCTTATTTTTTATTTACAATACATTGTAAGTAGTAAATGCATTTTAAATTTTAATTGAATGTTATAAAAAGGATTTTAGTTTTTTATATCCTAACACATAACATAGTCATAACTACAAATATTAATTCTCTATGATTTGGACACTCATTATTCAGATTTGCAAGTCATGTATCAATATGTGAAAATAACAATAATGATAGTACTTACCCCTAGGTAAATCTTTTGGTTTAATACTCCGCAAAAGTTTATGATATAATTCATAATTATTTTTTTGACTGGCTATTTTCCAGGTTTGTAAAAATTCTTGAACATTAGAAACTGGTTTTATATTTATTTCGTTGTTATCACAATTTTTACAGGGAGATTTATCAATTCCATTGATTTCTTTACCATTCATTTTCTGAAATTCACAATATAATTTTTACAATAATCCAAATATAATTATAAACAAAAGTCCAAGGACTAAATTCTAACCTTTGAATTATAATGACCATTCATTTTAGCTGAGTTAATTCCATTATTGCAAATTTTCTGAAATATACAATAATATAAATATAATTATCACAGTAAAGTGAATAAAATTATGATATAATGTTTGAAAATTAAATAAGAACCGTTGGATTATGATGACCATTTATTTTAGCAGAGTTGATTTCAATAACGTTCATTCTTTTCGGTTTTTGAGTTTCTGGAGCTAAAGACGTAGACAATAATACAGGCACAATATCAGGTGTTAAAAATTGCCAACGTTTTCTTGGTCCTTCATTTTTAAACATTTTGTGACGACCCCATTTTTTTTTACGCTGCTGCCACTCGTGCCATGGACACAATTGACAAACACATTCTGTTAAACATCCAAAAGAATCGGCTTCATAAACATATTCAACACTGTCTTTGCTTAACTCAGAAAGTTCCATGTAAGACACGTGGAATGGGTCTTCTATATCCCATACAGTTTCATCATAGTGCCTAGTTATTTCACGAACTCTAGAAAAAGAAATTATAGAATAATAAAATATGATTTAATATATTTTGGTATTTTAATATAAATATTACCTAATTAATTTTTTTGGATGCATATTTGTAATTGTATTTTTTAATTCTTTTACAGAATTGAGAGCATTTACATTGTTACAATCATACTTTAATGTGAATTCAAATGATCTTAATGCCTATCATAGAAACAATACAATACTAAATAACTATAACTGATAAACAATTAAATAAGATATGTTACAAAACTTACTAAGCAGTACATGGATATAGCTTTATAACATGACCCTCTTCGATAATGTGCTTTTATATTTCTTGGGTCACTTTCAATCACTTCTCTTAAATCGTCCAATGCTTTTTCATGTTTTTTCAATTTTATAACTAAAATTTATAAATACAAATACTTAAAACAAAATTATCAAGTAAATTTTTACTTTTTTGAATGACTACATACATTTATAAGTTCATATTTCAAAGTAAAATATTATAAGTAGTATATTAATGTATAAAAATTAAATTTTGGAAAATTATTTAAAGTATGAACAAGCAAAGTAGTAGACCAACATTTTGTGGGGTACTTCTTGATTAATTTATTATGCTCATCCATATAAGCTGTAACTTATAAGTATTTAAAAATTAAAAACTCATGAACAAATTTATTAAAATTTTTTGCATCAAGTATATACTCAAAAAAATAGTGCTCTATAATAAGGAGTTACAAAATTATAACAAAAGAAAAATATAATTTTTTTCAAAAAAGTTGTTATTTTTGAAACAGCTTAAATACCTAAAAAATATTCAAAACATAGTTATAAAAATAATAAGGGTTCTTGAATAAAAAAATCAACTGGTACAATTATTAATAATTAACAATTATAAAAATTAGAAAGTATATTTATAATGCAAAATGAAAATAATATAGATTTATTTAGAAAAAATTAAAGAAAATATAAACTTATAGATTTCAAAATTTTATATTATACTTACAGGACATAGCACGATTGTTTCTTGCTTCAGGTGTTGAATGAATACTAATACTAGTATTGTAATGACAAATCGCTTCTTCGTAATCATTTGATTTAAAACATTCATTTCCCAGTTCTTTTTCTCGCATAGCCAAGTCTTGAGGTTTAAATGTACCACCTAAAACAATTTAGATGTTTATTTTTACAAAATATTTAGAATTTTTAAGAAAGCTGAATGATTGCCAGATATTTTATTTTAAATTATTTATTTAGAATGTTTAAATTTAAACAAAAATAAAATTTAAAAATCACTAGTTTCTCAGAATTTGATTTCAATTACAAGTGTTTGTGCAATCATTAAAACTAATGGGTATAGTTTATATCTTTATATAATACATAATAATATATTCTTTGTTTTGTAATAAAACTTGAAAAATTAATTTATTAAGCAAAGTTAATGGATAAAAAGTGAATGGTTAATCTTGAATAATAATTTTACTTTAACAATACAAGTTAAGTAAAAATATGAGATAACATAAAGTAATTATAACTAAAAATTACTTAATTTTATACAATAAGAAAAAACTTATTTAAATTGTAAGCATTTTAAAAATTCTTTTAATATAAATATCCAATTGACATTTTAGAAATTTAATATTAATTTTGACTTGAGGCCCTCCATTAAAAATAAAATAAATATGTGTAATGTTGTCAGAATAGCAAGAATGATACAAATTTGATGGTGGATCACTTACATTTAGACATTGTATCTACATAATTCTTCATAGATTTAACTCTATCATTAAAACTTTTTGAATCATTCAATCCAACTGACAAACAATTTGAATTCATATTTTTTTTCTTATGCGCTTGTAACTTGTCAATCTTTTCTTTGTTATCCAACTTCATTATTTCGACATCAGGATCATATTTATCCCATTTAGAATATGAGGCTCCCAATGGTTCATGTTTTACACTAGATTTTTTGTGCATTGATAATTCCTGTTCAGGCTAAAAAGTAAACACATTTTAATAATTTATGCATGTGGAAGAAAAGCTAGTATAATTGATTGTTCTCAATGAATTTTAACTTATAATAATACCTTTTCACTATTGAACATTGATGTTAAATCAATAGATCTTCGAACGGGTGGTTCACTGTGACCATTCATGAGGCTTTTTGAGTTTTGCCTTACAGATGACAATTCTTTTTCTTGTTGATTTGCTTTTTTTATCCAATTCTAAACAATCAAGTATGTTAATTAGTTAATTTATTTATTTAGAAAGTGAAATAATATATTGAATAATCTAAACTTTAATAAATTTAATTTAACTTAATTTTAGCGCAATATGTTTAGACTTTGTATATTCAACTTAAGAAAAAATTACTAAGATTTTTAAGAAAAAAAGTTGGTATAAATTGAATAGTATCAAGACCCAATATACAGGTCAATATGTTTGACTAATATATCGGTCCTGTAACTTCTTAAACACTCAATTTAAACTAATAAGATTCAATGCATTCAAATATCTTCCTTAAAAATCTTTAACATTTTTAACAAATTGATGATTTTTTTCATTATTTATAGCTAATAAAAAATAAGAAATAATACAATAATCATTTGTACAATGTAAAACAAGGGTTTCTCCAAGATGGTACCAAAAAAATGGCCAAAAGTAACATATTCCATTTTACTCATGCACCATTCAATTATAACAATAGTATTGTATAAACTGCATTTATTATTAGTTATAATTGTCAAAATTAATTAATTATTCTAATGATTAAAAATATAGAAAACATTTTATTTGTTTTGTTTTTCTGATACATTTAATTTTTGGATATTTAACTAAATAGATAATTACACTATATGTAAGAACATGGTAAAAATGTACTATAACTTGAAGAAATACTGACTATTTTTTTCCTTATTTTTCAACAATTTATAAATGATTAAGTTTTTATACTTACAGTCACATCATTAAGTTCATCATCATAATCTTTGTTTACTGATAGATCAGAAGACTTTTGAGCAAAGCAAAGTTTTCTATTCAATATTGAAGCATCTGGTTTAATTTGGCGTAAACGAGTTTCAGTTGCCCTCAATAGTGCAGGATAAAATCCTTCTTCTCCAGATCTGAAATTATACATATTTTGTTACTAAGTACATTATTTTAATTTTTAAAAATATTTCCAATGGTTTTGATTTAATGTTTACAATTTTAACTGATTGTAGGTAATGGCAGATACAGGAGGAGGGATTTAGGGCTGAGGCCCCCTTCCAAAAAAAAAAAAATAATATTTTTTATACTATATTATATTTGCCAATTTGTAAATCTATTTTTAAACAATTCATAAGGTACAATCAAATTTGAAGAAAATAATATAATTACGAATGAGCCAGTGCTTTTCAACTTAAAAACTATATACAGAAAATGTTTACATATTAGCAATGACGAGTTAAAAATTGAATTTCAAAAGGTTCTTAAAGTTGCTTAGATTAATGATAACTAGAATTATATTTTTAGTTCAAATATACATTTTTACTCTAGTTTTGATACTGGTATTTAACCACTATAGATATTATATTATTACATTATATTATAATGTAGATAGGTAATAAACATATTATATGATATATATATACACATATACCCTATCCTACAGGATAAAATGAATATAAAAATTATAAAGTCAAATTTTAATCATAAAATAGGTAGATATTTAATGAAAAAAAATAGCTTGATTGGTCAACCCTTATAAACTAAAAATTGTAAAATATGATAAGCTTTCTACTTAAAATAACATTGTAACCGCATGAATGAACTCTGTCTTAATATTGCATAACATATATGCATTCAGCAGATTTAATGTTGTGTTGTTAGCTTTAATATTAGAGTAAAAACAAAATTAAAGACAAGAACATTATCTGTATTTAGGTACTTATTAGTTATTAAAAATTAATAATATTAAATAAAGTTTAAAATGTTCTTACATTTAAGTTTGATAATGGGTTAATTCAAACTCAAATTTAAGCTAACAACACAAAATTTGAAATGCTTAATGTCAATTTAGGTTTGTTAAACATTAATAAAATAAGATGATACACACAAATGAATCTACTTAAGTTTAACTAATTTTATCAATAATAATTTAGAAAACTTGAAAAAAGTAAGTATCTAGCTAAATATTAAAATAAAAATTCAAGTGTTTAAACTAATTATGGATAAATAAGATAATTATTTTATACCTATGGGCTATGGCCATAGGTAAATATATAGCTAATAATGTGTTTAAGATATATTACTAACGTATCTATCTAGGTATACATAGGTATAAAGTAATATTATAAATTATATCAACTAAAACCATGACAACGAGACAAAGAGTTTCAATTATATTTATATATTTAATATAAAAACTAGTAATGATTACATAAGAATGATATTCAATAACAAAAAAATAAGCATAATTTCAGTTCATTAAAACTGTAATTGTTCCAATATGCTTCACTATTATAAGCTTAAATTAAAAAGAAAATTAGTGGGTTTAAATGGATTTGTTGAATCATTTCTTTTTTAGTGTACTAGACAAATATATTAACGTTTAAATACTCTGAACATAGAATGATATGGTGAATTAACCTAACAAAAACAATGAACTCACTCCAATATTTTAATGATGCGTTTCAATAATTTCGGATCCTCGCAAGTCTTCACATAGTCGAAGTCGATATCGGCTAGGGGGATACCGTACTTTTCGAACAGTGACCGGTTCTGGTTGACGGCCATTTGGTCCATGACGTTCATGTTTGGCAGTCGAAAACTCACATTGTGTACAGTCGGGCGGTCATTGGTTAACGTTAAGAAACAAGACGTACCTACAAACGAATATTAAAAATTGATGAAATACGGGGGAATATGTATTTGAACCGCGACGAGTAGAAACGATTTTTTTTATAATATCACTAGACTTTAGTGTTATAAAAATACATAAATGTTATTTTTGGTTTCAGAAACAAATTTGAAGAAAAAACGTGAAACGAGAGAAAGACATCGGAAAACATATGATTATCAACAAGGAAAAAAATCTAAATGATAAGATGTGCGAATTTGTAGATAAGAGAAAAATAAACATGTAACGCTATCTCGATGACCTATGTCCAGGCACGTACACAAGGGGGATTTTAGAGGTTCAAATTTCCCCCCTCCCCGAAATTTCAGGAAAATCATTAAATATATTTTTATAGAGCAAAAGTGGTTTCTGTCAATAAGGAAGGTAAATATAATTTTAATTTTATTCACATTGTGTATTAGGTTATAGGTTAGGTTAGATCATATAAGTATGAAAATGTATAACCTAATCCCCCTCTCAAATATTTTTTTGTTTACGCACCTGCCTGAATCCATAAAACTGTATTTAAAATAGTTGCAGACTCACTGATACCAGTGATACTTAGCCACTTAGGTATAATAGATCAACCGGGTGGCAGTATTGAGGTAAATAGTTCCACCCGTTCTTTGTTTTTTTTTGGCAAAAAAAAAAAAGTATAATAGATCAAAACAAAAACATTCTGTGTAAAAATGTCAAAGTAGGTAAAAAAAATATCAGTCATTTATTAGATCTTTAAGCACTATAAAAATGTGATACCTATCGTGAATAAATGCAGAGGCACCCATGTAGAGTACCTATCAAGTAGTCCAATTGCACTGGTTCACGTTGGTCTCGAGACCTTCCAAACAATATGTTGGTCGTGGATTTGTAATATTTTTAAATTTAGTTAAGGAAAATATGAGAAATTGAGAAGCGTTATGCATTAGAGCATTATAGCTTATAAGCTAGCATTTGGAAAATAATTATTTTAATCAAGTGAATATGAATATAAACCAAAATAAATTTGGGGACTAATAATATTATAACTGCATTGGTTTATGGCAAACCTGTGGGCGCCACTGAATAAATGCTCATCTTATTTTATGTCATGTAAAGTAAATAATTAGGTACTCGCCATAAGTAAATAAATTATTGGAACAAAATAAGCGTACTTCCAACTTTGATTAAATTTATTTAGCATTTATTCATGATATTACATATTTGTAGTATTTAAAGATCTATCTAATAAATGACTAAAATTTTTATTTAGTCGTTTTTCACAGACTCACGGTGTTTGACAAAATATTATTGTTGTGATATCATCAATTTTTATGACTAATACTTCAATACATTTATATAAGTCTTGGTTCTCAGGGATTATAATATACCTCAGCGTCTGCCATCTTTCTTTATTAAAAGTAAGACCATCTAAACTAAAGATTTAATTTTTTTATGAAATTTGTGTAATGACTATGGTGTAACGATTCCCCGTAGTGAAAATTTGAGAACATAAACTAGGTAGGTATATGTTTTTTTCATAATATTTTTATCTATGACTTTTTTAAATACGAGAAAGAATTAATGTATGATTGTACGTTACTTTTTCTAGACATCATATATAGTAGATTTAAGAATGTCGTCTGCAGATTGCATTGCATTCTAGTAATACCTTAAGGCATTTCGACAGTGCTTATAAGTCATTAGTCGATAATTTTATTTTCCAATGTGTTCATGAAATGAAAATAGTGCTTTTGCTTTGATTTTTTTAGAAATTTGTTGTGACAAAATAGTTGTTTGTGAATTTATTTGATCACTAGTTTTATTAATAATAGTAGGTAAGTTTCTTTTTTTATTCAATAAGTACCTGCATTTCTTTATTTTGACTTTTTTTTTTACACTTTTAGTTTAGTTAGTATATTTATAATTAAATTTATGCCAATATATTTTCTCAAAAATAACTATAAAAGATATTTTTTTAGAACTCAAAATTAAGTTCGATGTTACAGTCGTATACTCGTAGTCCTATAACTACTATATAAGTATAATACACTTACTTTACTATATTATAGTTAAAACTTTTATAGTAATAAAATAATAACCAATGTGGTTTTAACGATTAGGTTAAAGAACGCGTTATTGCAAAGGTTTAGATTTGGTTAAAGTCTGCGCAACATGTCATTTTCTTACCCATATTATCATATTGTCATTAAATTATTATTATTATTTATTAATATATAAAATACGCTAAGGCTACATCACGTGCCTACTAAAGGATCTGATTGCCAAAATGTTCCGATCATACCTTGTTGTTTATATCATATGAATAGTATTTAAAATCTTTATCTGTGGAAATAGTACATTTGGCCTAATAATAAATTTCAAATTGCATGAAAATGACTATTAATTATTATTGTATCCAATATAGTGCCTGTGCCGGCTGTACCTACCTAAATATCAAGATAGATCGTGGAGTATAAAAATCATATAAATAAAATACATCCACTTTAATAGTAATACTTTAATTGGTATTTTCTAGTTATTTTCTATTCATTATCAATTATTATACATGGACCAATAGGTGTATTGACTATTGAGTATTGATAATATACCTTGACTAGGACTGTGCGAATTGATCAAACGGACGAATAAAAAAAGGTACTCAAAACCATTGGTTATAATTTTATAAATAGTAGTTATTCTAATATAATACTTTAATATATCTACTATATTTACTATATACTACCAAAATGGATATATTATATTAACATGACTTATATATTTACTACCCAAGATTTACTTTGAGACTCGGGTAGGAGATATAGTTATTACTAATAACTTATTAGTTATAGCCTTATAGGTACTATTAGATTTAAATATGATAATAATTAATAGTATATAATAGTAACATTGCATTAATTTTTTATTTATACTATAAATATATTACTATATCTAATTACAATGCATTAATGCTGTACATTTTTAGTAGGTTTTATATTATTTGAGATTTATCACTAGGACTAAATGTAATAGGTACTTAGATAAAATTACCGTTTAATTAAAAATGTATAATGGTAATAATTAACGTTTTATAGACAACTAGCACTGCAGAATTAAAATGATCCATGATGACAATTTGACCGATTATAATATGATCTAGTACCTACTTCGAAAATTTATCATCAATACCTACGAATAAAATATAATATTTACTATTTAGGTATTTTAAATACCTACTAACAGACAGAATAAGTTGCCCGTAATCCGCGTGACGATGATGCTCGGTTTCCCAATTATGTAAAAGTACCTACCTCATTGTAATTTCACATCAAATAATTGATATTGAATTCTTTATTCTATGATTTATTTATCGGTCCAATTAATTGATATAAATAAAAACTGAAATTAAACGGTTACAACTGCAGTAAATGTATGCATATATTATATTAACGAGACTACGAACAAAGTCAACACAGATATATATACGAAGTACCTATAAAAGTCGCATTGTATAATGTAGGTTTACTCTTTATTACACACTTGGTGACTTATGTAGTTAGGATGTTCGTTATAAGTAAGCAATAAGTTGCTTAGATACATAAATATTGATATTCGTCTCTAAGTAACGCGCGTTCTTGCGGCAGTCAACCTTAAAATATATACCTAGGTATATAAATGTTGGGCACAGCTGCACAAGTGTACAGCGTGTACTGTGATGCGCGGTAGCACCCACCAGTGACCTTATCGAGGAAATAAAATTAATGAATTAGAATCGCATTTACGATTGTCCCGAACAAGTACCTACCCTGAAAAATAAGTTACGACGCGTGAAGCTTAGTTTGAAAAAAAATTATACGGCTTAACAGTTTTCTCATATACCTAGGTACATGTTCTAAGTATTTAATCGTATTTACTTAAGCTTTGAAAACTTTTCATTTTAATTTTTTTAAATCTTATCTCTATGATAAGAATTTTGCACACAGATTAAATATCGATATTTTTTAAATAATATGAATAATATGATTATGTAAAATAACTTTAATCCGACGTTCTTTAAAAGTCAAGAAGCTATATTTTCCTCCACAACTATTAAGTTACAACACTATAAAAACTTACAAAATGTACTTCAAAATATTCAAATTTATGTATTGATCATGTACTATGTATGAAATTATTAGTATCCATAACCTGGGAAGTGGCAATATAACTTGGAAATCCACTACTTAGTTCTCAGTAAACAATGCAGTTTATATTTATAAGTGTGGAAGTGATATGAATTTGTAGATATGTAAAAAGGGAAAAGAAAGGATAGTTTTACGTATTTATTTTTGTCTTTTGAAAGATATAGCGGAAATTTGTATGGAATAATGTATACTTTGAGCGATTGCTACACCGATCAACAAAAATAATGCATTATTCCACGTTCTTAACAACAATTTAGATACAATTACTAAATATTATCTATAAGTACTCTATTTTTTTAGTTTTAATTTTTTTTGTAAAATTATATTCATTATGGTATAACTTTTTATTTTTTAGTTGTTGTTGCTATTTATTTGGTGAATGGTGAATAACGTCGACTATTGTTGACCATAGAATAATATTTTATAATGTCTTTCATTAATTCAATTCATACACAATAATATTATTGTTTATATTTTATTTTGATTATGACCCAGAACAATTGGTTATAATAATGATGTAGGTACATTATTTGTGAATAAAACGGGATATCGCATTATCGGAGAGTGCGTATAACTTATTATATATTATAGAAAAACCAGCGAGGTTTACTCTCATACGTACATGCATAAATCGGTTAAAACAACTACTGTTAACGAATCAGGATTTGTAAAATTTTTCCGTTAAAAACTACTAATTTTTCATCGATCTGTCCGATCGTTGTATTACTTATATTGGTGCGATAACATTTCTGAAAATTAATTTGATTTCAGAGTTAAGTATACTTGAGTTCGGTCAAACTTTTCAGTTTTATTTAATAATATTTTTTAAACAATGCTACAACATTTAATGTTTTTCAAACAATTTAAATTAAATTTGCGGAATTTTAAGGTTAAAATTAAAAAATGTATGTCTGATCGATCTCAAATCGACTTCATGCTGAATTCATTTACATTTTCAGTATAGTCTTATCGCTTCAATACAATGATCGGACTGTAGATTGAAGTTAAATGGGTAGTTTTTGTCGGAATAATTGGCCAGTATTCAAATAGCCTTAAGAGTTTTTTACATAAAATATACGTTTATAGCTGATCAGTAAATTTATAGTTAAGTTTCTAACGAAACAACACTCAACAGTCAACATGTATAAAATATAATGCAAGATAATATTTATAATTTTTTAGTATAATAATTGTGTAAAATTAATATAATAAATATGTGTGGTAACGCCCTACGTAATAGAAATAAAATAAAGCAATAGAGAGGACCCTCAACTAAAAAAAAAGATTAATCCTGCAGATCGTGCTTCTAATAAATATACAATACCTGAAAATAATTCAATCATTATATTGTTTAAAGGATATATACGGTGTGGAACAGAATGTACAAGTTACAGACTATAAATAGTGCCACTCTGGAGGAGAATAAAAATATTTCATTACCAAACGCAGACGTTCAATATGTACCGGAAATTGAACTGAACACAAATAATCTGGAAAAAGTCATGGACGAAAAAGAATTAGATGAAACGGTTCTGGAGACAGATAACTCAACGCCGGAACCTAATCTAGGCTAATCTAATTACTTACATTTGTTAATGATTCTATTAAATGGCGATAGAAGTTGTGGGACACAAAACTTGGCACTGTTCTATCGTTCTATGTGAATAATAATGGATGATGCGATCAATAGCGATTAACAGTTTACACAATTAAAACATTCTCACCATCACAGTAACCTATAGTTTTGAAAGTGTGGATAAATAAATAAATAATTGCAATTGTACCATTACCCACGATTGTTATACGAATACAAATGTTCATTGTAGCTATAATACAAATTATACTCCAATAAAAATAATTTACATAATATAATAAAAAGGTATTGTTCTCATATTTTTAATCTTAGTCTTAACGACATGTGATGAGTATTGACTATGTCTTACACATGCGTAACATATTTTCAAATTTAGCGTTCAGTATACATTTTCACTGGATTATTCTAATTATTGAATTATTCTGAATACAAAATTTTCCACATTACTTGTGTGTGAGATAGTCGACAGAAACAACACTTGCGGATTTTGTTTTAAAATGTAGTCGGCAAATTCACATATTTATACCGCCCTCCCCATCAATATTTGCTAGCGTCGGCCCTGTGCAGAGACTATAATATAATCTAAAATTCTAAAATGTGACTTGGTAATTATCGGATCACTCATTATGAGTAACACCCACCAAAACCTGTAATGTCTTATATTTGTACACTCCAAGTTAATGATCCTATCCGGCAATTAATTTGACCAACACTATTAATTTATATGTATTGAGGTATGAATGTACGATGGTATAGGTTTATCGCTTTTGCGTTTGTTCCCTTTTAGACCTCAGAAACTGAATGATTTGTATACCATAGCAGCTTAGCCTGATTCAGTCCTTTCAGAAAGGATGTGATTAACAACTCAATGGTGTGTATACCCTAGCCTGAATCGGTATATCCGGGTTGCATGCCAAAAGAATAAACATAAATTGAAATATTCAAATTATATGCTACCTCATTAAGGGATCTGTCCAAATAGCATGCCCTGCATAATTTTACTAAATAAGATAATTTAACTTACTTTTCCACTGAAGGAATGGGCTTTTATTATATTAATAGAGAAATTGACCCTGTGGATATTATTTTATTTATTTTGATGCCGGCAGACGGCAACGCCATCTATTCCAATTTTTCTATAAATAAAATTCTATTAATTACATTATTTTGAAATTGTGTCGTCACTGATGAACTTATAAATATTTCTTTTTCGAATATTTCTTGACATCTATTATTTAAATTTATACTAAGAATTTTTACATATATATCACACTGTACAGTGTATTTGCTTTAAAACATCGACTAATTGAAATATACCAGGACTTAGAGAGTAAAACATGTTATTCAGTTTGAGATGAAATGATTCATAAAAATTAGTTGTACGCATTGTAGAATTAGAAAATTCAGCCCAAATAGATGGCGGAAATAAACTGTCAGTCATTACATAAGTTTAGTCATACAATTCATCTATACCTACGTGTTCTACGTATGTACCGTTAAGTTAGATTGCCATGCATTTTCAAATTAGAAAGTTCAAAAAAAAGTTTAAGTGATGCACATAAGTGCATAATATATAAACTTGTTGGTACACGGTATACAAATATACAATTCGAATAGACCCCATTAAGAGATGGAATGCATTTCGGATGCAGCCGTCTGGGTCAGTCCTCAAAGGTTGAACGTAAAACGATTGTAATGAAAAGTACAACACAACTGTTATGGTAAGAAACACATTAATTACATTAAAATACTGTTTGAGGTCTGTGTGACGCCAGTTCGCCTCTTCTGACGTTATGTCTTCACGCCTACAACGCTTTTGCCGAAATCAGCGGGAGTATCCTCGTACGCATGGCAGCTGTGGTGTTAAAATGATATAGTATTATGTTGCCACAGCACAATTTGCTTTACGGCCTCTATCTTTAATGACTTTTACGCTAAGATATAATATATTATGTATATATCATATCTATATTATAATATTGTGTTCCTATGCTTATAATATAAAATATATAATGTATTAGTATAGTGGTATACTTATATTACTTTTAATCAAACTATTAAAAGTGAATTTTGGGTAAGTTTAGTAAGTACTAAGATATTTTCTGTAAACCAATCTTCAATCTTATGAAACAAAATTATAAGCACTTACTTTAAATACATACTCAGAATGTATTTTAATTGCTCTTGATAATTTTACTTATAATTACCAGATTAACAGTTCTAACCACATAAAATAAAAACAATTTTTTAAACCGTTTTATTAATTTTAAAATGTTCTAAAATACATGCGTATGGGGTAATATTTTTTATTGTTCCATTTTTAAATTATTTTCAATACAAGGACGAACATATATTTTAAAACCCATAATAACATATTATATAACATACGCAATACGCATTTGTGTGAATTTTGATTTTCAGGATTATAATATGTCCTAAAGGTATTAAAATGCACAGACCCCAATTCTACCGAATATCATTATATGTTTAATAGCTTTTTATATAGTATATTTTTCTCTACGTCATGTTATTCATTCATTCAAAATTAATTAAAACAAAACTTTGTAAACGAAATTTGCCTTATTCTTTTAGCTGATATGATAAACTTATAAACTTACGTGACTAAAAGCGCACGCATAATTAATAATAGGGAAAAGTGTACATTGTTTGTATATTACACACGCTACGTATTAACATATTTTATATTAAATATATAAATTAAAAAACGTCTACTCACTTTCTTGGTAAACGATAAAACAATATTATAGGTAGTATTTTAACTTTTAATTATTTTTATCTAATCAATCTAAATAAAATAATTATCGTATTTTAAAATCGATTAGGTACATATAAATATATTAGATAATATATAAAATATTTATAGTATAGTAGACTTATATAGAGGTCATTTAATATGAGAACACTAATAAGAATATTTTTGATGATCATAAAATATCCAAATGTTTGCAATTTTCTGATAAAATCATGCGCTTTGCACTTACTTATAATAATATGTTTAGGTAATATCTTTCTCTGTGTGAAATTTCCGGCCTGAAAATCTTGCTATAAGATATCGGAATCTTTTTATTTTATAAAAATTATAAATAATAAAATGGTAGGTTTACATAGCTGTATCAATTTTTAAAGTTTACAAAAATAATATCTTTAATAAAATTTAATGTTGTTAACGTAGGTACTAAGAGATCAGACCAATCACTTGCACCTTTTAGCACGCCCGATTGGTTATATCTTATGCCTTATATGTATATCAATTGATTTATTCAGACACACTTGATGTCCAGAAAGTTCTAACCATGTTATATAACGCAAATACATGACGAAGGTTGATGTGATTGATCACGTGACAGTCAATGGTCACAAAATGTAATTTAATATTAGACGTATACAACAAATATCATTCAAGTAGACGTAGACAAATACTCTTTGGTGGCTTTGGTCCTGATGTTTTTATTTCTCATAGTTATTTTATTTTTATTTGGCAAATAACGCTACAGTTCAAAATAACGTACCATCGGTGGGAGTTTAACGAAATATATTAGATGTTTGAGGTGTTTTATAGTCAAGTTTGCAAATAATATTATCATATAACTCGTAAAAAGTATAGTAGATTTACATGTCAAAACATTATACATTAATATACCGCGGTGTATTATATAAAATTATAAAAATTATATTGATTTTCTAAACAGCTTTAGATGTATTTGTTTTTAATATTATATACAATTTATAATTCAATCTTCACTCAATTAAAAAGTTTGCGTGCACTAAAAGTGATTTTTTTTAATCATTGTTTTGTGATGAGTTACTATGGAAAGAAATTGCCTATATAATACTCCTTAATAATATGATGCAGATGTAACAAATATTGTTTAAAAATTATTCAATTATAAACATTACAATTTCTTTGGTGATTATTAAATTATACTTACTCATTAAAAATTTTTGTTAAAAATACTTTCATAATGAAATTTTATACATCTTAATGTTTACATAAGAACTTAAACTATAATAAGTTTTTTAAGTTAACCTATGGGTTGTGTCATGGTATTTTATTACTTTATAAGTAATAATTTTTCTGGTATCAAAATATTTTCATAAGCATTTTAAATTCTAAAAGTAGCAGTAAATTAATTGATTTTAAAATGATGTTTATTTTTTTTTGTGTTCTTGGTTCTTGTATACATTATTTGTATATACTATAATTGAGTAGTTGAAAAATATAAAAATTCCTTAATTTTCAGTTTTAAGGATGAATTTTGATAGAAAATTAGATCTTGTTAGTACTTTTGAATAGTCAAATTTAAAGATTATTATTATTTTTTTAAAATAATCGAGAAACAATCAAAAAATTAAGGAAAAACTGAAATTTTTATGCAAAATCAATTTTTGACAAAATTGGTTTTGTTTTTGGTGTAACTCAAAAACTAATAACTATGTAGATTCTTGAAATTTTTACCAAATGTTTATGTTAGCTTTTCTTATACATAATAAATTTTCAAAATATTTTGGCTTTTTTGTGTAATTAATAGTTATTCGAAATTTTCTGTTGTTTTCAGTTCTTCTCTTTTTTTTAATTATCACTTATCAATAACAGTTTTTTTCGCTGTGTAAAAATTTTTGACGAGATTTTCATAAGTAGTTTAATTATCAATTAAACATATTGAAAATACATTCATAATATTTGTTTATATGCATTTAAATTTAGATTTTTAACAAAATTCGTATAGAATTCATTTATAGAATCAAATAATTATTCTATATTATCTTTATCTCTGAAAAAATAAAACATAATTTATGAGTTATTATTAGTATAATCAACGTTAAAAATACAAAAATATGTATAAATATTTTATTAGCTGTATAATTTATCGATGATAAAATGGATAAAATTTCTTTTTCAGAAATTTATGTTTATTCATTTATTGTAATGGTACACCAACCATCATAAATATAGTAGAAGGAGAAAATGTTTTAAATAGTGGTCATTTAGTTCATATTGAATTTTTGTCTAAAGACGAGCAAATGGTAGAGATATTTGCAATATATCTATAAACATATTAAATAAAAGACAAATCACATGAAATAAAAGGAAAATTGAAATTTAACTTAGGGTGTTTGGAAGTTGACTGAAATTATGTGTATCTGTAAAGCTGGAATTTATTTTTATACATCTTCATCTTAATAGCTGATATAATATACTTAAATATGCAATAAAAATAAATTTGTATTTATTAATTATTTTTATAGTTTGAATTTTGAGAGGGAGTAAACTTCTATTCTCATTTTTTTAAAACATTATATATAATATGGATTATAATTGTAATTGCACAATTAGATTTTGATTAAATGCATTAGACTATTTAACTATTAGAACCTATTTCATAAATTTATCGTTTTTTGATAATGTTTTTTTTCATTAATCCAACTTTTTCTTTTCACTTGGTCATTTTCATTAGGGAAATTATGAAATCTCAACTCAGGCTCACGTCGAAATTTTGAATTATATCCGGAAACCTAGCAGTAATGGTTTAATTTATTAGGGCGTGGTGAAAACTTAAAACCATCATTTCCATTTTTAAATTCCATATTTAAAATGTTATGTCATTTGTAAATTACATAAATTTAAATGTGTTTAAATGTGTTGTTATTACAATTTGTTAGTTATTATATTTTATTAACTATGAACTATAAACGATAATAATTGTCATATTTTAAAATTGTAAGTACAGTGTGATATGATCACATAAATGGGTGCTTATTTTTTTTAAATTTTTTTTGGGGGGGGGGGAATAATCTTTTTCAGAATAATTGATGCTTGAAAAATGTTTTTTTAGTAATTATTAGTACTAAAATACGATCTTTTATTTGTGAGGAAGGGGGCGATTGGAGCTAAACTTTGTGTAGAAATTACTGGTGTGATAATTTAAGACCGTGTTATCACATATCTAATATCTTATAGTTCGTGCCGCTGCCCAGTTATTATGATTAAAATGTATAACACTAGAGTGTGTATTAGTTCTCATAATATTTACCAATAAATATCGATAAAAAAAGTTTTGTTTGGTTAAAAACCTTGAAAATTGAATACAAGATCCTACATAAATTATTCTTATAGCAATTTAAAAATATTTAAAATATATAAACACAATCTATTTGTATAAGCATTTAAAGTTCAAAATTTGACTAAATTTATTAATTATTTTGTAATTAAAATTTTTTTAAATGTACAATTTTTATAACTAAGACTTTAAAATTTAATACAAAATTCCTTATAAGTAGTACATGCTGAAATCAATATATATATATATATATATACAGTAGAACCTTGATTATCCGGGGTAATGGCGGGGAGGAGGTCATACGGATAAATGAAAACCACGGTTAATCGACACTTTTTATAATAATGTAATTTTTTAAAAAATATAACTAGAAATACATAGGTACAATCTTATAATTATGAAATTTTGAAAATTTTGACTTAATTATAATTAGAAATATATACAATAATGTTATACATAATACATCTACAGTCCATACTTATTTTTAAATTTTCGGAAGAGTGAGCACGGATAATCGAGTTCTACTGTATATATATATCAGTGCAGTTATTTTTTAAACATTTGGTTCAAGTTTGGACGAAATTACACATTTAAATTATGAATACCAATGTGAATAATTTTGTAATAATTCATAAATATTATTTGTGCCATTTTGCGAGGATTTAAATATGTTACGTATATTATAAATTATATTATATGCAAAATAATTAATAATAAATAAATAATTTTTAATTTTAAGATATTACCTATATATACCATGAACCTTTAATCTATTAACACTATTTTATGGTGATATTGATTAAAAAAATAATAACAATAATATTATAATACATGTTAAATATAATATAATAATAAAATATTATTATAATAATCAAATATTAATAACATACATAATAAATGCTATGTTTTTATAAAAAATTAAATCAATCTACTATCTTACTATAACAATAAATTATTAAAATAAATTACTTTAATAACAATATCATGAAATATTATGAAATACTTAGTAGTATAGGCTGATAGATCGTCTTTGCTTAGAATCGTTGTAAGTAAACAATGATTTATCATTAAATCATTTAACATATTTATTACAGTGACCTACTCAACATCTATTATACAAGACGTCTTGAGTTGCTATGTTTTACATGCTATATTTTTCTTCGTAAATTACAATTCCGTACGTTATACCTTTTTGGAAATAGAATATCATTCGATTTTTAACAATCAATAGACTATCAAAATGATCCTACACACATGATTTATTATGATTTCCTGTATAATGTTGACATTTTTATTAAAAATATATCGTATTATTTATCAATTTTTCTAAATTTTAAACAAAAAAAGTTAATAACCAAGATAAATTTACTAGTTAAGTTAAATAAATAATATATATATAATAAACACATAATTGTATAAATTATATAAAAATTTTTATTATTAATAAATTTATATTTTGGTACATTTATGTATAGTACATATCATTTATTAAATGATAAGAAAAACCAAGTACTTTTTTGAAAAAATAGCTCTTTAAATATACTAAAAAAATTTCAAAATGCAATACTAAAGGATAAAAGGGTAGAGGGCTGAATGCTTGGTGAATGACAGTATTCAATGTACATTGTAAATTTTTTTAAATATTATAATACGCATGCTCTGCGGGAGAATTTCGAAATTATAATAATATAATCAACGTGTTCCTAACATGCGCACGACGTAAACGACAATATAGAACTCAGTTATAATAGTTTATATCGTATAATATGTAGTTATATATAGGTGGGTATATTATATAAAGAGAATCCGGTAGTCTCCGTGAGGTTAAAACGGAAATTATGTACACTATATCTACTATAATTCGTATAATATACATATATGTATATATATAACTGGCTAGGCAAAGGTTTGTAAGCGATAGAATTATATATATATATATAACGTGGACACTATGTATAAGTGTATATAACTTGTAAGTCGTATAAGTACACATTCCGTTCGAGTATATTATATAGACGGCACTCGACGACGGGTCGGGCGACTGACCCCAGTCGTCGAATCAATGCGCGCGCGGACGAAATTCCAATTACAACAACGCGTAAACGTGTTTCACACACCCACGCACGATATATCACAATAACATATATTTATGTGTACACGGCATCAGAATTTTAGACCCCAAGCGAAATGCCGAAACACACACACACACACACGCAAATGCTCACTCACTCTCTCACTCTTACGCGCGCGCGCCATCATCATTCAATGAACTATTTTGACACACCCATCCGATTAACCCTCGTGTCGTCTTTTCGTCAAGCTCTCGACTGTTGTTTTTTTAGGGACTAATATTTATTAATATTATTTTGCGGGTTTTTTTTTATTGAAAAGAAAAATAAGGCTTCGACATCTGAGGTTGTTAGCCAAGCGTAGGTACATGTTAAATTGTGTGTATTAGATTATTAATTAAATTTAAAAGGCGCAAGTTTAACATTTGAGCATTTTTAAATCATGTATACATATTAGTCAAAAGTTATTTATAATATTAATTTTTGTAAGAAAATTTAAAATTTTTATCGAGTTGTCTTCATCTAAATTGTTTGGTATTGATAGTGTATTTCTAGTATTTTGAAGATCTGACTAGTTTTGGATGATATGTTGCATGGTTAGGTCTTGTTGGCATTCATTGCATTTGGGTGTTGGATTTTCACTAACTAAAATTGTCTGGGTCAAAAAAGAATGTCCAATTTTCGCTCCGGATAGAGTGACGATTTCTTATCGTCTGCTCAAGTTTTGGAGAATATTTTGCGTTGTTTTATTTTTATAAATAAAATATATTTATCGACGTCACGTTAACTACTGTTGTCGGCAATCAACCACTTAGTTAGATTAGGTTTGTAACCGCAGCAATATTTGTTATTATATTTTTTTCTGTAATATATAAATTTTATTGTATTAAGGTAGTATTCACTAAAGTCTATACTATTTGACAAATACTAATATCAATAAAAGAGACATGACTTTTAAATTTTAGTATAATAGTGGAGTTTCATATGTTTGTGGATTGCGTCTTAAAGTGGACAAAGTGGTAAATTAACATTTAATCTCCTCATTATGAATCAGTATTACAATTCTGTTACAAATTTCACTGAATTTATAACTAGATTTAAAAATGGTCAACGAGTATACATTTGTAACATTTTGTGTATGTTTACGTGTAAATATTAATTATAGTAAATACTAAGACACTTATTGTGTAACGAAAGATATTAAAATATTAATTGCTTACTGCATACTGTACACGGAAATAAAATTTTAAAACAATTAAAATGAATGTTTATTACCTACTATAATTACCTGCCTAAATAATACCTGCCTATGTACTATATTAGCCAAATTTTAAACTAATTTTTTATTGAAATTATTTTATTATATTAATTATTAAGTGACGACTTGAATTTGTTTACCAACAAGACAAGAACATTCACCTTACATCAACCACATATTTTATTCACTAAAAACCATGCGGCAAGTTTTGCATAACGTATTAGTTTTCTTCGTCACCTTTCTGATAAAGGCCAAGGATAAGATACTTAATGTTTTTCTAAGGCGCCGCACATTTTAAATATCTGTCTGGCTGTCTATACTATTCACTACATTTAATGACTTTTCCTAAACACATAGTTACGAACTCTTATGCTGATGTGCGATGACTTACCAACTGCGTAGGCTAACAATAATATAGGTAGCTTATCTAGATATACATCAAAACAATCTAATAGTTTGATTTGTATATGTTTTTTTAAGTAAATTTTTATTAGGTATTATATTTTATTTCATTATGTAGACGATCAATAGCATACCAAAGGGCTCTTTATATAGAAAAAAGCGGAGTGTTATAAGAAAATTAATCATATATTTTAAAGATTTCTGGAGGAGGGGTTAAACTATAAATTAAAATAGCGAGGCTTTTTAGAGCTAAAGCCTCCATAAATGATTAATTGATTATAAATTTATAACCATGGACTAAGATATAACTATGTGAATATATAAGTATATCTTATAAATAATAATTAATTATATATTATAATAGTTTACTAAATACTTACAATTTACAAGTACTAATGCAATATATCTGTTACGATTTTTACGTGCTCTGTTACAGTTAATACTTATAATGTTTAATGTTTATAGTTTTATACTAAATTGTAATTTAAATTAACGCATTAAAAATTTAAAAAAATACGATTAGCTTTAGTAAGTAATATAACTATATCGCTTATAAATTTTAAAATAATATGTATAAATAATATAATGATGTTTATGTAAAATAATATTAAAAATAAAATTGTTGTTGATCACATCAAATAACTTAAGTATTCGTTTTTGGTAATTTTCTGTATAAGTTCATCATCATACATCACACACACCTACTGAAAAGTATGACTTATGAATACCATGATTTATGATATTAATTTAAAAAATAAAATTGTAATAAAATAAATAATTATACAATTTTTTAATAATATATATATATATATTGTTTTGTCTGTTCTTTAAATAGCTACAATAATTCAATATCAATTAAATGGTACCCTGACTATTTTTATTTAGCTATAAATGGGAAGATATAATTTAGATGGAAAATCAATTTAAACGAAATAAATGAACAATGCACAGCAAATAAGGTTTAAATATTAATATATTTTTTTATAAAAATAGGAATTTTTATAATAGTTTTTCATATTTTATCGAGGAGGGATATATAGTCATGGATTATGTGCATTGTACATCGTATTTGAAATAAAAATAATAAATACAGCAAATAAAAAAGATAATAACTGTATTGTTTACAATTTGTATTTAAATTGTATACAGTTATATATGTGTATACACGTATAGTTAAATAGTATTAGTTTTAGGCGAATGGAGTTCATTAGAACTGTATCAATTTAATCGTAATCTGGCTTTTGATATGTAACATATCAGTAATACGAAGAATATTATTCTCATTTGAAAGAGGTTCGCCGAATTCATATAATATTGTAATATTGTGTTTTGCATAATTTAAAATAAATAATAATCGATCATAATTATTAGTAAGTACATTGAGTACGTATAAACTATTCCGAATAACAAATATCGTTTTGTATAAATTATAAATATGCGCATTAGTAAAATATTATTTTTCACTAAGTACTACTAAGTAAATAGTAAGTACCTATATATATTCTATATTTATATATACAGTTGAGAATGTGGTAAAAATCCTAAATGAATTTTTGACAAGTAAGATTGTGATAGTTAACAATCTTTTTATAACTTTCAGTTAAGTCAATAGTCAATACATACATATTATGTACAAAAATAAAATAAAATAAATTAAGAAAAAATGCCCAATTTTTTTTCAATTTTCTCAAGACGGAATTATCTAGTTTTACATAGCTTAATATTTATTGTAATTTTAAATTATCTATGACAGTTTTAATTTTTAACTTACCTTTAACGGCTAAAATTATGACTAAAAGAATATTATGTTAAAAATCGATATAGATACAAATGAAAAAATTATACATGTAAAACTTAAATATTTTAATAAATAACAAGTATAAAAATTATCATAAGGTACCTAGACATATTGAAGTAGTGTCAATGGATGCCTCCTTCTATCATGTCATCACGCACTGTATATAACAATATAACATTTTGCTTATTGTATTATATTGAATACAGATTGTAATTGCTTCTATTTATTCTAATCAAAAAAGGTATATATCAGTGTCAGCTTAACATCTGTTTTCTCCATATAATATTTTAATAATTAATAATTAATATTCTATAAATTATACTATAAGAAATAATGAATATTTATTTTCACCATACACGTTTACATTATTGGGGTTATTAGTATGAAACTCAGAGAGCTCAGTTCCCGACAGACGTCTTGGTGCCATGAAAAATAGATTATAAAAATAGATTAAAAAAAGCTGCTCATAATTCCTTATAATTTAACTGCAATATACAAATCTCCTATAAGAGTGAATCTGGAAGATCTGAAAATTATACATTGTAATAAAATTTAACTTTAAAGTAGGCATGTCATATCTTCCAAAATCCAGATATAGGTAACCATAACGTATAGTATTTTAAATTTTAAGTACAGATGTCTATGGGTTTTTCATAGATTTTAAGAGCATATTGTTGCCTATTTAATATTTGTATTTTCATTCGCATACTTTAATATTATATAAGGTACCTAGATATCGAAATTTGACACAAAATTAAACTCAGGAAACTACACGTTGATTTATTACTTTCGCACAGTAATATAATAATAATGACATGGTTACGTTTACTCTTACGACTAATTCAAACTAATAATGTATACATAACATAATAATATAGTATATATATATACACAGTCACGAAACGAAAAATTTAAAGTGCGGTTTTGCGATTTGCTATGAGTCTGTGACACAGCATCAGTTGAGTATGAAATACTGCAAAGATAACAAATATCGTATATAATATGCTATTTATATATATTATTTAGTAGAACCTCTCTAATCTGTCACCTTTGGGACTAAAATTATGGTCGGAACGCAGAAAAGGTCAGATTATCAGAAAATAAAGAAAAGTACGGATTTATAGTATGTAAAATATTAAATTTACTGTACAGTATAAATATCGATAATACTACGGTCGGATCAACCGAGTGGCGGGCGAGAGCGAAGTTCTAGACTTCTAGCTATTTATGCACGCAACCGATGACATGCCCTTAAAACTTATAATAACAAATGGCCATTAAATAATCATAAATTATACTTAGTATTATATGTTATATCAAGTATAAAATGAAATTATGAAATACAAACAACTAATATATTTATTTAGTTATTGAATAATATGATATTATGCCATTTTTTTACTGCGTTAATTTTATGAAAAAAATTTATCGTGTATACATTATTATACTATAGGAAAAAATCGTCGGGTAATAATAATAATAATATGTAACAATAATTTTTAACTAGTAAATATAATAAAATAAATTGCCGTTGGAAAATAATGATATGCTACACAAAATAAAAAATATAATACGAGCATAATAATGTAATATGCCCCTTTGCAATATACCTTTAGTGTAATTTATCAATGGAGTAAAAGAAAAATTTACCAGGAAAAAACTGCGTGATAAATGAATTATATGCTAAATAAAATATAGAAGAACGTCCAGAGTCTTGACAGTTTGGTCAATCACGATTATTAAAAAAAAAAAAAGTCGCAAGTATATCATTGAAAATATGCCTTACGTTTAAATCACACGGGGGGGGGGATAATCAAGATAGTCCAAATTGATAGCTGTATATGTATATTAATACATTTTTCATGTTTTACTAAATATTATATACATTATTATCTGCATGCCAGCAAGACATTTTTATCGTTTATTTATATTATATACAACAACTTAAAAGTGTACAATATAAGTATGTATAAATTAAAAGCGAATCAATTAACGATTAAAAAAAATAAAAAAATACTACATTATTACTATAAATAAAATGGTTGAATTTAATTTTAATTTTGATTATTCGTGATCAGCGTACCGTAATTATTACTGACTTTGTCATAAAAACGTCTTCTGCTATATAATAATACAAGGCATTCGCCATTATCATTGCAACAATGGCTTGCAGTGTAGGGTGACAAACAATTTATTACGTAGCATTAATTTTCTTGTAATATATATAGTGTAAGATGCGTATACCGTTAATTTTCATTAGCAGCAGCCGTCTGCAGCAGCTGTATAATATATACTACATTTTTTTTCGATTTTAAACGTTTACGAGTAACTGATTGGGGGAGAAATAGAATAAGTGAACACTGAATGAGAGGTAGAAGAGGAATGGATGAGCATTGAGCCTGCAGGGGTCGTCAAAATAACCTGGCTTGAAACTTACACGTATAATATATATAAATTATTATAATTATTGTACATAATTTTCTATACACAATGACATATTTGAAATACTGAAACTAATGTTAAGATAGGTATTTAAAGGTATTTTAAGTTTTTGAATATTTTTTAGTTTTTTTTTCAAATGTCAATAAAATATATTTTTTTTTGACAAACAATTTGAATATGTAATATAAAGATTCTCATAAGTTATTTTTATAAAAAATCAAAAATATAAAAGTGCTTAAATATACATGCAGAGTATTTTTATATAAGCATTTAAAATGTTTAGATCAGTATTATATGCCACGATAATATTCATACAGTTTTAAGGTATGTAGATTTACGAGTATAATTAAATATCAGTAATATATATGATAATATGATACATACATGCGATAATTTTGGAAAAATTTAGTTTAAAATATGTTTAGTAATATAAGTTGATAGACTATCTTGTATATAAAAGATAAAACATATATGTATAATATAATGAATTTAAATTTAACATATTATTTTATTAATTTACTCAATGACGAAGTACACTCGAAACGTACTATACAGTAGAGCAACTTCCCTCATTTTTACTATTTTATTAATAAAAAAACTACCGTTTTCTATTTTATTACCTTGTATAATGCTATCTGAAAACGTTTTAGGGAGGGCGTATGGATCGGTTGAAACTACTAGAAGTATTATACATTTGATATTTTAATCTTTAAAAAAACTACGATATTTACAAATATCACATAAATTATTATTTGCATTAAAGACTGAGTTTCTTGGATATTTGTTCTTCAATGGAATATATTATTATTTAGGATGTTTACGGTTTACCATTATTGACACCTCCTTTTACCGTTAAAGAAATCAAGTCTACGTCACTGTAATGTCATTTAAGACAGTATATATATACAAAGTAGATCCGATTATCATCTGTGGACTAGGGAGTGGTATGCAAAGACAATTGTTTCCAGAAATCTATAACAAGACCGCGTGCTGTGTTTAATGCGTTTTGTCTTCCAATCAGTGCAACCTTCTACATAGAGAGATGTGCTGGGTTTAATATTATGGCCACCCCGAAAAGTATAAACGAAACGCATCATAAAATCTAAATGGCTTTGCTCAGAACCCCACAAACGGCACAAACCGTCCGTCGAAACGACGTCCACTATATGATCCTCACTATGATACTATACAAATACAACATATAACTATAATATAATACATGTAAACGGTACAAAACTCGCTATATGAAAGTCGGTATTACGTTAATTATCGTGCAATAGTTACCAGTAGGGCATTTAATCAATGCCGCCCCGTCACTTTCCCGCCGCCAAATTCGCCACAGGATTTAATGAAATTATGACCACGCGAGTTCTTTCTGTATAAACACGCGCCTGGGGAACATGACTTACTGTACTTACTGTAAACTGGTATGCTATTATATATAAGTATATAATACATATATTATGTAGCTCGTATAGGGTGTGCCTGTATATTATAATATGAGTGTGGATCTAATGAGTAATGAGTATTTACTTAATCGATTGGATCAATCTTAATTTTCAACACGACTGTAAGATATAATAATTACAAAAAAATTTAGAACTTATAAATTGTAGTATTCGTAAACACGATTCGTTTATATTATTATTATTATTATTATCACCACACTTTTCGACGGCGTGTTTCAGTACTCATTCTAATGCATACACAGCATCCGTGTGTATACAGTATACAGCACATTGGTTATAAGACTGCCGACGCGTGTAAGTCTGTGTTTAATGAATATATGACTAGTGAGAATAAATTAAAATAAAAAAAAATCGTACTTTTTCATAATATGTTATTATTGTCGTCGCCGAAACAAGAGAGTGAGAGAGAGAACGATGGAGTCACACACTCAGTGGCGGGTATATTATATATATTGTATATACTATGTATATATATATACAGAATGATTCACCAGGCGCGCTCACCCCTTTTATTCCATTAATTCCAATAACGAATATTTTCGCATTCTGATTTTTTTAAGTCTGTCTATGATCAATTATTTGACTGTCTAATTAGATATTTAATGTTATTTAAGGAGTGTCCTTAGGCAATAGAATCTTCTTTTTATCAAATATAAATCGCTTTATTATCGTGCACTACCTTTTTTTACTATAAATTCTTGTGCATGCAGATTATTATTATTTTTTGATGTTGACAAACATAAATAACATTTTTAACGAGTAATTTCTGAATTATAATTATTAATAGCTTTATGTAGGTACCAAGTATATTACCACGATACAAGTGTAGTTAGTTAAGATCATATGTAGCCATGTAGGCTATTATATTTATATATATTTATATATTTAAATACGTATTATAGGTATGTAATATTTAATTAATAATTATTATTATGCTAATTATTAGCATTATTAATTTTGTAAAAAATTTTAAGTATTAATTAGGTATTGAATTAAATATTGCATATGCTTTAAATTTGGTGTAAGATCATTAAAAGGAATTAGGATTAATATCTTTAACACATAAGACGTAACTTTTAATAATTTAGAAACTACTAAGTTAGAATTTCAAATTGGATTAATCCGCATTTACAAAGAAAAAAAAAACCATTTAATTATAGCTTACAGAAAAAAAGAACACAAGACACTACTTAATACTTAATAAATGGTATAAAAATGCAAATAACTGCATGGAAATATTATGGTCTTTAAATATTTAAAAAAAAATATTACCAAAATCATAATTTTAATAAATGCGCTGTTAAACGATAAAAAGGGGGGTGAAAATACTAGTCGGATCACCCTGTATATGTGTATGTATGTATATAGTACCGCGATCGCATCGATCGGCGGCGTTTTACGGTGACGACGTCGGCCGCCGAGCTGGCGAACGACGATGGGCATGCGCCTCGGTCGGATCATGTACACACATACACGAGCACACATACACACACGCGTACGCCTTAACGCCGCACGTCCAGTGTTCGTTGGAATAGTGGGTACCGCAAGCGCGTGCAACTGTTGATATATATATATATACTCTGTCAAGTATTACAGTTCGGGCGAATTTTTTTTTTTCGTTCCGCCGCCGCCGTACAGTGGGAGCTCCGAGTCCTTTCAGTATTCGCGTCCACTCGTCCCCCGAAGGAATATTATTATAGTGTAACCGGTGGCGTACCTCTACACGTCGTCACTCAGTATTTTACGATTATCGGCGAGAAGAAAACCTTTCAGCTACGCTACCGCAAAACGATAAAATAATAAAATATTATATTTTTTTTAATACTATAGTATATTAAATAATTTTGTCCAATTCGTCGCCAGCGCGGGACCGAAGATTCATAATGTCTTTCTTTCAGGAAGAGAACGACGAGTAAGTGTGATAGTATAATTTGATATACTTAAGATAATATTATTTTAACAAAATTTAAACTAAGAGCCCCGTCTATATAGACGACATAATACATACATTATTATATGTAGTATGCATCGTCTCTAATAGCAACGTGAATAATGTGTATCCAAACGTGTTCGTTCATGATCGTATAATCGTATTGTTTATGTTATATATTGTATAATAGTAATATTATACCTTTAATACAGTTGTTTACCTTGCTGACGAGTTATATACTTGTATATCTCATACTCGACATAATAATAAATAATAATATTATCATAAAGCGATTCGTTCCGAAATATATATATATACCTACCTACTTGTAACTGTCGTAACTGTTCCAAGTGAATCGTGACTGTATTAATTTTCAATGATAAAATAAAAAAAGAACGATACGATTACATTATTGTATACCTATACATAAATATATAAATTTATCATTTATATATTTTTAAATTAAATAATAGATTAATGTCAGGTACACATAATATTTTACTATACTGTATTTAAATACACGCGCAAAAATAAACATTTAACTATATAGTTTGTATGATTCTCGGAAATATAAAAATATTAACTGCAGGTACCTATAATGCAATAATATTAAATTTAATAATATTGTGTAGTTTATTGTTGAAAAACCAATGTAATATAAGAAAAAAATATGTTTATTATAATATTATGTTTGGTAAAATGTGATTATCGAAATAAATATCAAATTATTTTTAAAACTAAAAATTACATTTAAATATGTAAGTATTTTAAAATACTATAAGGTATATTGTTGTAAAAACTAAAAAGTGCATTCAATGTAAATTTTAGATATTCCTGTATTAAAATGAATACTTGAATAGAAGTAAAAGTAGACGTAATAATGAATTAACTTTTTAAAAAGACTTTTAATAAACTATTACACAAAAATCATAAGATGTTCTTAACTTTTGATGTCCGCAGACAACATAGAAATAAACAACTAACTAATACAAAATGGAAAGTAAAAATCAATAGTGTGAAAGTTTCTGAGGTTTTGACTAAAAAAGTAATAATTCAAATTTTTATTCGAGTATAGGCACTTACTACCAAGCGGTATGATAGTTAACTACTATAAATTTAATTTGAAATTTGCAAGTAATATTGTTAAACATTTGAAATTAAAGTAAATTTATTAGTCAATATTTTGTTTTATTTTAGGTAAATTACAACTTTCTACGCAAAAATTGTGAGACAAGCAAATAATAAACCTTGAATTTATGTTTGTTGTAAACATTATGTTAAACAACATTATAATCATGCGTTGTACAGTATACAAAGTATAAACATTTACTATAACATAAACACACTAACTTATTATTAACAATAACTTAATAATAATATAATAAGCCGGTTTTAGTATGTATGTTTTACAAAAGTTTATCTGTGTACCCATTCAATTTTATCATGAGACTGACCCTAAGCATTTGGGAGATTTTAATTAGCATCTATGTTGTTTTCATACAATATTATATTTTATCAAACACATAGACTTTCTAGATTATTCAATGAAAATTAATCTTAATATTTAAAAAAATAATGTGCGATCAGTCATACTATATCAATTAGTTTTTTAATATAATCTGTAGAGTAAGTATAGTATAACGTTATTAACTGATTGGGGTTAAGGTTTAAAAATCATTAATTGTATGCGTAATATAAAAATAACAGAAAGGTCGTTGGTGTTACTATGTAGGAGTTCAGTGCTCGAATTGTAGGAGTAGGGCAGGGGGCGGAACTCCTTTTCAATTATTTTATTTTATTTTTAGGCACCTCTTCAAATTATTTTCATTTGAGAGGGGACGGGACTTTTTCTAATTAAAATAACACTGTAATTTTGTAATTTTTATTTCGTAAATTAGTATCTATTTAGTAGATTTAATTTATTGATTCTTTTTTTAATGATAAATGATAATTATTATTTATTAATAATGCGATCAAAAGCACTAACTAAGATATAGTATAATATCTTAGTCTGCGACCAAAAAACTTTTATCTATTTATCATTGTTATAATTTATGATTAATTAATTTTGATAATCAGTTAACTTAAAATAACCACGTGATAATATTATAGATAAACGATAATCACATCATATAATATCCCAATTTATACTTATTAAGAATTACCAGTTTAAAAACAAATACACTCAGTTATTTAGAGATTTGGATGTAGTACCTAGATCAAAACAATAAATTGGCTTGGCAAGTAGTGGCGCAATTATCGGGAGTGTTGGGTGTGCAATTCACAGGGGCCCCTAGATTAAAAATTTCATGTACGATATTCCTACTATGATCTGTAATATACACATATTATATTATTTGTTTTAATATAATAAATAATTATGTCTTTACTCTTTTGAATTTAGAGAATAATTCAAATTATGATTACCTATGTGGGAAACAAGTTAAGAGGATGTCAGCGCACTGTTTGTTTTCTCTCTTTAGCCAATGAGCAACATAGACAAAATGCATTTATGCAGTCTGAGTAGACTCAATTTTGGTTCTAGAGTAAATATACCTATTATAAAATTAAATTTTGATAATATTTCTGAGTACAAGACGATGAGTTTTTTAAAAAAACTTAAAATTTTGAAAATTTGAAGGTTATTTAAAAATGTTGTAATTTATAGCTATTTCTAAACTATATATAATTAACGTTGTATTGAGAATAATGGAAAAAACTCATAGTCTTGTACTCAGAAATATTATCAAAATTTAATTTTATAATAGGTATATTTACTCTAGAACCAAAATTGAGCGAGTTCTACTCAGACTGCGTAAATGTGTTTTGTCCATGTTGCGCGTGGGTTAGAGATAGAAAATAAACAGTGTGTGACATCCTCTTAAGTGAATCATAACACATACAATACACTAATACGGCAATATAAGTGCCAGAATGCGAGTATAGCGTATAGAAAATAATTGAAAATTTGAAACTTCTTTTATTATTATGTATAATAATTATGTTGGTGTGTGTACTGTGTAGTGTGTAAGTCATGACTCGTGACAATATTATGTGTCTAGCGATAATAAGACATAAAAAACTATCTATCTATATTCTATATAATTTAATAATAGTTGTATTACTATCTGATAATAATGAACTGGATACAAACAAAATCATTAATGACTAAAAACAAGAAAAGTTAATTTTTATGTTTAATTTTATAAAAAAAAATAAATTTAAGTAATAATTATATTAACTATTACATGTGAAAAAACAATATTTTTTAAAATTATAATAAGGTATAACTGTTTTTAATTTTTAGTAGTAGGTAAGGGCCCCGGATCTGGAAATGTTCACATGGGCCCCTTATTATCAAGTTGCGCCACTGTTGGCAAGTGTAATATTTAATACATCGATAGTACTGTCGGGCAACTAGTAAAAACATTTCAAGCTTATGAAAAGCCAACAATACGTGGCTTTTAGAATTTAAAGATACTAACAATAAATTTTGTATACAAAATCTGAACCCTCTGTTAACCGCAATAAAGACAATTGCAATATTATCAAGTGAGCAAGAACGTGATTTTAGTTCTTTATGAGCAATTAAGTGACTTTTAAAAGGAATGTGTTAAGTTATATCTTCCCTAATGTTAATAAAATGTGTTAAACGTCTAGTAAAAAAAATTTAAATTAGAATCTTATGTGTTATTTTGGATAGGTATATAGGGGGAAGATATCTGCTGAAATAGTATGTTGTACTAAAAGAAATAATGCTGAATTAAATCACATTTTCCAAAAGTTATGGAATTCAATTTAACATTTTTTTTTGTAATGAATTACCTAATTAGTTAAAAATGTTAATAATGTTAACCATTAATTTTTATCTTAATAAATGAGAAGTAAATTAATATTTATTGTAATTGATGGTAAATTTTACTTGTATTTGTGTATTAAATTTTAACTACCTATTATTAAAGATGGATAGTTAAAGTTGTAGAGGGTGCAGTTCTGAAATTCCTGAATATTTTCTGAATTTGCTCCAATAGACAATATTATATGTACATTAAAACTATTAGGCTGCAATTGTTATAAGAAATGAATTATCCCTTATTTTCAATATTTTTATTTAGTATTGGTCAAAATAAACTTTCAGTCAAATCCTTATTATTTTTACGAAAACATTTCAATATACAAGTTATGTGATTTGAATATTAAATAATAATTATTGTTACATTTTATGAACACTAAGTGTATCTACGTGATAGTATAAATAATAAAATATATAACTATATTAGAAACACTCAGAACTACATAATATAATCTACAGACTATATACTTAGTATATTCGTAATTTTTTTCTATGCATATAAATTGAAATCTTTTCAACAAAACATATTTGAGTGTTTCTGAGTTTTCAAGTTTAATATATAGGAGAAAACGTCTTAATTACTATTTTGCTTTAGTCAATGTGTGAGAATAATTATTCAAAAGAAATATAAAATATTTTTTTCATTGTATATACTTATTATATTTTATATTAAAATTTGGATATTATTGCAACTGTGCAGTGTACTGTTTTTAAATGAAACGAAACAACAATTTAGTATAATACTATAATATGTACGCTGCAAGTAAGAACAGTTACTTCTCTAGAAATCTCGAATTTCCTAATACAATATTGTAATTTATAGTTACACAAAATAAACTAATAATACTGTTCGTTTTTATTAAAACTAACAACACATTGACTGAAGGTTATTGAAATGTATTTCTATGACTTCAGTAATAATATGAACGCGTCAACAATTCTTTTGTCAACACTCATAGGAGCAAATAGTTGCAGTCATCGTTTGGTAGTAGTTTTTAAAACATATCTACTTGTACATATCTTTAATATACTTACTAAATTTAACAAGTATTAAACAGAAAATATGAGTCGATAACCTTGCACGTGTTTAATGTAATACAATAATATTATGCTTCTTTATGTACACTGTGTGTATGCGTATTATTGTAGTTGTAATACAATAATCACCATCATCATTCATGACCAATAAATTCCAGACAATATATTAACTAGTATAGCTAGGCCTATACTTAAATAAATTGGCAGAACAAAATGCATGCTTGAACTCTTTACTCTAAGCGCTCTATCTTGTACATACTTTAGTAAGTAGAAGGTATAGTCGGTATATTTAGTAGATATAATAATAATATGAAATAACGTACACGTGAACGCGTATATAGTTTAATGATTTAAAACCACGTGTCCGCATAATAGGTACCCATGAATGATTTAACAAGTAGTAGTCACCATGGCTGTACAAGGTGTAACCTTGTCGAAACGTTTTTAAACATTTTTTATAGACGCGCTCGTTTTTAATCGTTCAGTTATGAAATTAATTTTGTAGACGTTTTCGTATACACTGAAAAACATTTTTTTATTTTTATAGCGACGGTTATTATGTGAAATGTTCTTTATTAATATACGGGCAATGTATAGACTACAGCAATATTAAAATATAGTGATCACGATAGTAAATTACCGTTTTGACTAGGTGTTAAAATGCACAACACTGAATCATTATTATACATAAAGATTGAATACATAATAATGTGAGTATATAAAAGCTTTTACATTATTATGCATAATATACTTACACTTATTAGTTATTTCGATCGAAGAAAATTACATTGCTAAAACACAATATGTATTTCAGTGGAAGTTGAACTATATCACTTTAATATATTACGGTAATACACATAATGTATAATAATGCATAATGGTTGTAGTGCGTGTAGTATGTATATTGCAAAGTTATACACTTAAATTGACTTTCACTTTTCCAAACTTTCTTTCTTATTTTATCAAACTAAAATTAAAATATTCTGCGATCATTATTACAATTATATTACATACATTTATTATATTATGAAAACATAATTTAGTATATTGATATTATGTATATTATTGTTAAAATATAATATCATTCATACCCCTTATTTAATAATAGTTAATACAATATATAATAAGAGGAACATAAAATATGCATGAGAGTATTATGACTAAATTACATTTGAAAGTAATTATTTTTCATTTTGTGAGCATAATATGTACATATTTAAATATTATTAATGACTATAATGATTAATGACCAATAAAAAAATAATAGTGTAAAATTTATCTTGATTTCATTATGATTACAGGTATGAAGATGTGAGCACTGTGATGGTTCGAAACTCTCATCTAGATCTCATGGATCAAGATATTTTATATCATTTGGCTCTAGGAAGTGGTTCACATGACCTAAGAGCCATGTTTGGTGATGTTAAGGTAGTTATGAATAATTAAATTTTTGTTATTTTATCCTGCGCAGCTATAAAATTGAAACGGCATTTTATTAAAATGTGCATCCATTTAATAATTATTTAGTGTGCGTTGTACAACGTTTAAATTTTAAAGTAAATTATTATTCATGGAAAAAAAGGATAAAACGAGGAAAAATATGTAACCACTCTGCTGTACAATAGTTGTTTTATAGGTTGAGTGTATTTCATAATTGAGTAATAAAACACTATAATGAATGAATTAAATTTTAAATAAATAATAAATTATTGTATACGAAAAACAATTTTCAGCGTAGACTGTCAGTAAACCTATATCACTAAGTTTATATTATTTTACTATTAATAATACGGTAGGTAGGTTGAATTCATTTCTTCCGTAAGTATTATATTATTAATATTGAATGATTATAATTAAGTTCTGAGTTAATTAAAACTTACCACAGAACAGTAAAAATAAAGTTCATGGTATAGATAGGCAATAAGGCAATAGCATAGAATTAAACTAAATGTTATAAAAATGAAACAAAATAAAAAAACCACTTGTTTATTTTTTACTTTTGATCATCCAGGGTACCAACTAAATTCAATTTCTTACTAAGTAGAATATTGAAGTTGAAAATTTAAGCATTTTTATTTTTTACTGGATGATACACACATACCGTACCGCTCAGAATTTAAAATACGATATTCTATAATAATTATAGGCATATGCCAACACACACACACGCACACACATACACACACACACACATATATATATTATATGTATAAAAATAAAGATTATAACGTGTATGATAATTTTTCCAAATATATATTTTATTTACCTAAATGAATATTTTTAATTAATTTAAAAATTGTTTAATATCTTATAGGTTGGTTTGTTACCAGTATAGTACTATAAACGTTAGATATAGCTTTTTTTTAATATTTTAATATTGTATAACTATACTTTTTACTTGATAATAATTATATAATACAATTTTTATTTTTATTTCACACATAGTAAAAAAAAATACTGCAGATTATTTTTTCTTAGGTCTTGATTTAAAAGTGTAGAATAATTTAAACAAGCGGCATATTTATCCGTGCATTAATTTTAACAATATAAATATGATATAATGAAATCTATACTGGTGAACAGAAGTTTTCTTTGTAAAATAAATAAAAGGCTATGCATATTTGCTAGTAACCATCACATTAATTATGTATCTTATATTAAAGACACATTGTTAACTAGCATTAAAAATTCTAAAACATTCTAAAATATTCTTGATAGAGATTTAATTAAGTATAACCATAAGAATTATCCTTTAAATCACTTAATCCAATGACCTCTGGTGAAATTATATTAATCAATTCTATCTTAAATTCTTAAGACGAAGCTACTAATTATGATCTCAAATAAACACGCAATGTATAAAATAATTAGTTATTTTACTAACATAAGAATATCACAGTTCTTAATCATCTGGGAATTATAGGTCTTATAAAATAAATATTAAATACTTATACATCAATTACATATAATTAGGAATATTCGAGTTAAGTTATTGACCAATTTATTTTCCCAGTCTAGAAACAACATCAATGTCAGTATAATTACCATTTTTATAGTAATAATAATATAATATATAAATTAAGCTAGTAAAAATTTTAAAAACATCTAACCTATCTAATCGAAACCCTTTATAGACTTAAGATAAATCAAAGATGAATACAAATTAATGAAAATAAATATGGACAATTAACATTTATACAAAAAAAAAATCTTTGCAAGTTATTAAAGCGTTCTTGATATTTCTAAATTCCTAATTACTTATATTAAATTAAAAATATTGTGTGTAACAACTAACAATTAGTTATTATGCAGTACGTGTAGTATAACATAGGAACGTAACGCATATTTATATAGTAATTATTAATAAGTTAATAAGCTATAAACTAATGAGTATAAAATAATCGATTATTATTGATTTTATTTTTACTACATAAGATGTAATATAATTGCAATTATTATCTAATCAATATTTATTTTTGATATTTGTTACATAATTTTGAGATATCTTTGTTTGCTTATAACAAAATAAAGAGTTTGAATTTGTTTTTTATAGTTTGTATGTATGGGAGGGACACCAAAACGCATGGAACAATTTGCTTATAGATTAATGGAAGAAATATCATACAAAATACCTACAGGTACCACGTTACAGGACATCAGTCGATATTCGTACAGATACTCAATGTACAAAGTAGGACCCGTCTTGTGTATAAGCGTAAGTACAATATTATTATAATTATTATTATTACAGTAAACTATTAATTGTTATAAATAAAACCACATGTATTACCTTGTGTGTGATATTTTCTATTCGTTGTTACCATGTAAGGAAACCAAAAAATTTCCCCGTTTCGCGTTGTTAAAACAAATTGTTTTTTATGTACGGTTTTTATTTTTAGCATGGAATGGGCATGCCTTCAGTGGGAATCCTTTTACACGAGATCATTAAACTGATGTTCCACGCGAAAGTCGTAGATCCTGTTTTCTTTAGGATAGGTACAAGTGGTGGTATTGGGCTGGAAGGTGGGACCGTGATTATTTCCGACGAAGCTGTGGATGGAACTCTCCAACCACATTTGGAATTGGTAAGTGTATTACGTCTTGTATTTTTACATATAAATATAAAATATTAGTTGAATTGTATATCAAGTATTTCTTGCATGATCGTATCACTATTGTAATTATTTATTTGAAAAATATTACCTATGCAGCAAATTTTGGGCAAAACTGTGAAAAGGAGTTCGGTTCTTGATAAGAAACTGCAGTGGGAGTTAAAATCGCTTGCGGAACCGGACGATCCATACCCAACAGTGATCGGCAAGACTGTATGCACTAGTGATTTCTATGAAGGTATAAATGATAAATTATACAAATAAATTATTATCATATACTATTACTAATGTGCTCCGGAGTCCGGATGTAAAAGCTTAATTGCTATCGCGTTATTTAGTTATCTAAAAAGAAATATGTCTAGACGCCCAGGAATCCTATTAATATGAGAAGCTATTGATTATATTGATATAATATATTCACGAGCTCATGACAAGTAATATTACCGTATTAAAACTGGTCTGGTAATAATTTATTTATTAATATATAAAATAATTATTTTAATTAATTTTATTAGTTATAGCCTTAGACTGTTGAATATGTAACATATTTATAATATTGATATCATATTATAAAAATTTATGGTTTTTAAAAATTTTGAAATATTTTCTCTAGTCTAATTTGTAAGTTAATTTTTTTACGATAAATTGCTATTTTTTAAGTGTAACCTACTTACCTACTACATTTATGTGATATCTTATATATATGTATAAAAAAAAATAATAATTTAACAAATATATAGTAAATATTATAACTTAAATAATCATTAATTTCTACAAAATATTTTTAGAATCTCAAATTAAAATAGTCTAAGTTGCTTAATAGTAATATTTGTTTTGAGTTTTATAAAATAATATTGAACACGATTATCAACCTAAACGGTGTGAAATCGGGAAAAATTGAACTTCTGTTCGGATTTAGAATTATCATATTTTATTTTACATATTATATATCAAGGTAAACTTTTTTTGTATACTTTTATGGGAAAAATCTACAGTCGACCACCTGTTTTAATATAATTTTTTTCGTAACTGAAATACTTCACGACTACACATGCACAAATATACCATGGTCAGATAAAGTAAAAACTAACTGAATTTACTAAATGTTATACTCGTAAATCGGGATGAGTAACTGACAAACTAGTCTATTAACAAACTGTATTATTTAGTAAATATTGAAATTTAATTGTGAGATAATCGGTGTAGTCATGGACAATAGTTAATAGTATAAACTTTATACCAACATGACGTGTATTATGACTTAACGATTATTGATTCTATAATTTTGAGTTTTTAGTTTTTTTTTATTCTAAACAGGGTGAAGAATGTATTAATTTTACAGTAGTGTATGGGGTATTTTAAATTATGAGCAAAACAACGAATGTATTGATTTTAAAACAATGTATGTTTTTGTGTCTGAAGACACTTTTTATAGTAGAAAAAATTAATTCTTAATTTTCAACTGCAAATTGCAATATATTTCCCTAAGTCTTATCTCTGTCTAAGTAAGGGCCTGCTGGTTGCATACTATTTGGAAATATGGTTAACCACTGTATAAATAAAAAAAAATAATATATGGCTATACAAGGTACCTTATAAGCTACTAGCTCTGCAGCCGTATAGTGTCGTTCCCACAAAAACCTATAATATATAAGCAATTATATATAGGTATAAAAAAAGAGATAAATAAATTGAATAATAATTGAATAATTTTATTTCGAAATATAATTCATAAATATTTTATATTAATTTTTCGTTTAAACATTAAAAATTAAAAATTTTAGTAGAGAATGATTTCCTTCGTGTTGCTTTTATTCAATAAACTTGATGGGTTTTTGAATTCATCTTAACTTATGATGTTGTGATAATTTTAAGTGTCAAAATGTAATAAAAACATTTTAACAACTTTACAATATTATGATAATTTAATAATAGTAGTTTAATTTTATACATACATAAAATACAAGAAGTCATAAAATGTTTCACAACTGAAGTATTGTTTGTATAATTATCACGTCTCTTGGCAAAAACAGTTAATAGATTAAAATTAATTACATTTTCGTAGGTCAAGGACGTATGGACGGAGCATTTTGCGACTTCACAGAAGAAGAAAAAATGGAATACTTAGAGAAATTAAAATTCAATGGTGTAAGGAATATCGAGATGGAATCTTTAGCTTTCGCAGCGCTCACGCACCATGCGGGAATTAAAGCAGCCGTGGTTTGTGTCACACTGTTGGACCGACTAAAGGGAGATCAGGTAAAATATTAAAATTTCAGTGGTTTTCGTTTAAATAACTGGTCCTTATAAAGTTAAATTTCGAGTACAGGTCTCAAAATGTTTGAACTGTTTTATCATTTCATCTGAAATATAAAATAATAATGGGATTAGGATACCCAATTAATATTTTTACAATCATCGATTGAATTCATATTATACTAATATATGATAGGTATATATAAATATATTATTATGCAGTACGTTTTTTCAGGGGCGTCATTTCGGTTTTTTTTTCGGGTGTGCGAAGTATCAAGCAGGCCATTTTGAAATTTTACCAGGCCATATAAAAATAGATATACTACGTATATGTACATTATTCTGCTTCCAATTATTTCTATACATCATGGACCAGATCAATGTATTAACATAAATATTAAAAATCAGTTTAAAAACTAAAATACAATAAAAATTTATAGCACAATATTTGTTTATAACAAATATAATTTAAAGTTGTAATTAAAATATTTAAAATACAATTTAATTTAAATCATATTAATAATCGTGCATTATTTCATCAGGGTGCAGGCCAATTAGAACTATTTTAAAATTAAGAGGTGTAACCGCACACCCTGATTCCCCCCAAATGACGCCGCTGCGTTTTTTTATAAATTACGTTTATATATATATATATTATATATTTTTATATACCTTACATATGAACACAAATTATTAAGTTTATTAATACTTTATTGACATAAACACATACTCGATGTTTGTAAAAATAATAGGAGTATATGAAGATCGAATAGGTATTTAATTTAGTTTAATTTTCTATTTTGTGTAGCAGTTAGATAATTGAAAAACATACTTTAGTGAATAATAATATTTATTACCACATTAGAGGTAGATGAATATAGATGAACAAATTATTAGAACAATTATACACATTAAATAACATGAGGTGTCTGAGTCCCTTAAATCCACACCTGATACACACACACGACACACACATACATAAATATCTATATAAGACAAGTATGTACGCGTATAATACATGTATATTATGTATAGGTACACTATACGTCATATACACTCCCCAAAACTGTGATTTTCTTTTCACCTCCTATTATATAATCATCATTCATCACTCTTTTTCTGTAGCTAACAAAAATAAATTTAAAAATTCCTTCTCTTCCCTTAATATTAATTTTCTATCACTGTCGTGTTTATTTTGTATCATCATGTTATATTGTTATTACAAATTTACAACTGTCGAATTATGCGTTTGTATTTACAGATCCATTACCCCAAAGAGGTGTTGGATGAATGGCAGCAGAGACCCCAAAAATTGGTATGCCGCTATATAAAGAAATACCTTTCAAAACGGGGTTTGATTTTGAACAACCATTGTGGATCGGTGAACGTCAAGAGCCCGAGGAGGTTTAAGCTCGTCCAACAAGAATCCGAAAGTTATGACTAAATCAAACGATTCAATATAATACGCTTCCGGACGTGGGCTTCAACACGATACACGCCTAAATAATGTTATATTATCCTATAACCATCGACGATAAAATAATAACGCGGGTTGGTGTTTAACAACGCTATTTTATTCCAATTATTTCTTCTTTTTAAAGACTTTTTCATACTTAATATTATATTCTATCTTTATATCATACACCTATATATACTACATATACCTAATCTAACATTAAATACTAAATATATTAACAATATATTCTACGATATATATCCCATTTAAAATATTTTTGAACGTTTTGTATATTAACTATATGTGTGTTAAGTATAATTTCTATTATAATAAAATCTTAGTGTACTAGTGATATTTTAACTGGTAGAAAACTAAATTACTCACTTACATACGATTTACATTTTATTTCATATAACCTGGTTTTACTCAGACATGTAAAACCTACTTGTTTAATGTCTATATATACCTATAGTTGATTATAGTTGTACGATTATACTTGAATATCACGTCTTCGCAAAATTTCATAATAAAAACGGTTTTCTAAACAACGTATATTATTTTATAAAGCCTATGACTACATTATTATTGCTCAAAATTCGTTTGCACGTAATTCCAAACACCAATAAGTAGGCAACTAATAATGATACAAATACAAATTACAATTAAAAACCTGTGTTATGTAATAAATTTACTCAGTTTAGAATTTTAGACTAAACAATAATATTAATGTATTTTAGCAAATTTAGGTGTAATAAAAGTAATTTTAGTATGTTAATAAATGGCACTGTTAAATGTACCTATTATTGTTATACAATTGTAGTTTAGTTGAATAAATATTTTTTAAATACCGATTTTGCAGATCTTAATATCTTATTGGACTTTTTTCAATTTATATTATTTATTCTAATACAAAATGACTTTCTTGTATTAATAATTATTTAGAGGTGATTGTTAATTATTGTATTTTAAAGTTCAGTGTAGCCTCATATATAAGATCATGTTAATTATTTTTCCTGTACATTTTATGTAATTACAAAAACCAAGAGAACTGTATATTATATAAAACGCACAGTACATTTTTGACTAAATGTAAAATTATTTTTAACATAATATAACTATTTATGTAAGTGTAACATATTCAACCATATATAATAACTATTATTAGATCATAATCGTCAATTTTATATGTTATTTAGTTAGAGTATTTATAAATCAACGATTTAGACTAGATTAATATTTAATTTAATTACCATACCTATATATTAAATATATATAAAAAAAAATGTAAATCAACAACCATTACAAATAATATCATACGTATTGTATACATTTTATAATTAAATATATACAAGTTTGATAAAAAAAAAGTATGACATAAAATACCCAGGTGCCATATTATCTGAATATCGGTTCATCTGTGTTCAGGTAAACCCGAAAATCCTAGTTCATTGATGATATCATCAATCGTCGTAAATGGTGATGATAACCAATTTAACACAAATCTGTCACACTTACAAATAATTATTTCCGTGGGTAAAAAGGTATTTTTTTAATTGGTGAGAGAGTGGCGGTGCAACTGTTTCAAAATAGTTCTGCTCGACCATACTGAGCCCAGCAAGACGACAAAGACGCTTGAAATTATGAACTATATAGAGCAGATGCTCAACAGTCGACGACATCGATCAATAAAAATTAATTGAACATGTTTTTCTTCTTTTAGAGGTCAGAGACCAGAAGTTTTAACAACTGATATCTATTATTTTTAATTTACATCTGTGATTATTTTATTTGAATCACTCATCGTATTAATGTACACACCGGGTGATTCTTTTATCGAAGAACAATCACACATATTTCAAAAAGTATAAAAAATATATGTATTTATTCTCTCTCCCGTTAACAGCCCAAGGACTTAGTTAATAGTAATTTTTCATTCTTTACGATTTTCAGCTTTTATTTCTCTTTAACTCATAGTATGTTTTATACTCTATATCCTTCACTACTTATCTTATATATTCTATCTAGCGGCAGTCTTCCCCTACTCTCTTTCTCTGTTCTATGGATCCATCTATTACTCTTTCTAGTAAATTGTTATGTCGTAGAGTCGTAGCGTTTGTCTAATAAACAATTAGGTAAATAATCTTTTCTAATCTCCAGGTCTTTTAGAAAGCATCTTCCTTTTTCTTCATTACAGAAATTGTTTTTGTTTGGTACACGATTTATTTAATTCATTTTAAGAATTTTCCTGTAGCACCACGCTATGAATGTCAGCAATTTATTTTCTTCAGCAAATCTATTTTCCTGGATGTAAGTTGACCTTTATTTCTTGGAAATGCTCACCGTGCTTGATGTAATCTGCATTTTATTTCTCTCGCCATCTTCCGTTACTTGTTACCATACTTCCTAAGTACCTATTTATTTTCATTGACTACTTTTTTGTAGTCATTAGTGTGTTACCATTTAGTTTTATATCCGGCTTAGCTATTTCGTTTCAACTACAAACAAAGATTTTGGTTTTTAATTTATTTATTTTCATATAGTATTCTTTGTCGTTAGAATATTTTGTTAATCATCTTCACTCTCCGTTAGTATTGCGGCATCGTCTGTGAATCGAAGCATATCTAATTTTTCGTTTTGAATTTATATTTCTACTTGTATTAATTCTCTCACTCTGTTGACGGCTTCTTGTGCATAATTATTAAATAAACGTGTTGATAAGGAACATCCTCGTCTTATGCTTTTCTTAATTACATTTACGTCTTATTATATATATATATAAATATATAATATATATTATGTATATTATATATTTAGAGATATTTATTACGTAGGTACCAAGGTGGATATATATTCACCTTGGTAGGTACTATATATTTCTATCGTTATCATTTGGATACATAAATATGGAATTTTGTACGAATAATAATACACTAATAGATCAATTAATATTAAAATTCAGTTGTATAAATACTATAAAAATATAGAGGTTGATGCACAGCTAAAAAATAATGTTCATATAGTATTTAATTATTTAAATTTAATGTAGCTATTATAATTTAATTCAAATTTAACACATCCATAACAATGATATGTTATAAATGTATAACATTATGTTTATATATTAGCATTCACTTATAACTTACAAGTTCAATTTATGTGATAGCAGATGGGCTCCTGCCGCTCCTGGCTCCGACCACAGGTACAGACCTAAACACCATCATAGTATAGGGTGACCATTTAAAAAAAATAAAAAAACGGGACAGTTGTTACACCCCCCCCCCCAAAAAAAAATATTTATACTTTACCCTTTCGAATTAATTAACTTAAGCTAAAAGTGTTCAAATATTTAGGAATATTTATTTTTTTATTATCATTAATCAACACAATATTGCATTTCAAAATTTATACAATTTTTTTTAAACAATTAGGAAAATTTTCTTTTATTTAATTGTTCTTTAGCATGGGCCCTTGATTCTTGTTTTACTGTTATCTGTTATTTATAAATTTGGTTATAATACTATTTTAGATTTGTTCCATCGATCGATTTATTTTAAAAATACAATGTAATAATATGTTAAAACGAGATTAAAACGGGACCATTTTATAAAAACGGGATAAAAAGTTCGAAGTTTGTCGGGATAACGGAACATGATGATCAAAAAGAGGACAATCCCGTTTTAAACGGGACGTTTGGTCACCCTATCATAGTATCATACATTGGTGTTTTTAAATTAATCGATTTGACGAGATTAACCTAATGTTTTATAATTCGTGGGTTAGGCCACTTTGGTAATTAGTCAATAGTAATAAATAATTTGTGTATATTGTATGGAATACGGATATTGTAATAATAACTTTATGCCATTATGAAATACAAATTCACAGTATTTAAATCGACTTCTAAATTTAATTTTCCAATGCGTGGCCATACTGTGGTATAGTTAACATCTTATCAATTGTTGTTTACTATCAACAATATTCTATTTATCAACAAATTAAATTTTCAAAATACAAAAACTGTTTTCTGTATTTTATTTCCTTGTTTTAATGTTTTTTAATTATGATTTTAAAACACCATTAAAAATACACGAAAGCGATGAAACCACTTTAATTAAATTAAATTTGATTACTTGATATTTTAATATATTTTCATTTTATCTAAGTACAGCAAACATCTAACAGTAAGCAACTCAAATATAAACACATTTTGTTCATTTTATGATACACAATATTGACTAAGAGTTAATTGATAGGAATATTTGATTTTTTTTTTCTTCTTTAATTCGTTCAAATTCCAATTAATAATTTTATGTTAAAGTTTTAGTAACAATGTAAAATAAAATAATTTAATTCAATAAAACAAATCTATTATTTGTTTTAGAAATGTCTGCTGGAGAAGTGGTTATGGAAGTGCCAACAAGCTTAAAGCGTCTTGCACGATTGGTTGTAAGAGGTTTCTACACTATAGAAGATGCACTCATAATTGACATACTGGTTAGGAATCCTTGTATGAAAGAAGATGACATGTGCGAATTATTAAAATTTGAAAGAAAAATGCTTAGACAACGTATATCTATTCTGAGAAGTGAAAAATTTTTACAAACTAGATTGAGAATGGAAACTGGTGCTGATAGTAAGGCACAGAAGGTCAATTATTATTTTATAAATTACAAGGTAGGTAATGTTTTATTATAAGTTAATAGTTTTAAGTAAACTAATATTGTCAAATATACATTTTTAGTCTTTTGTGAACATGGTTAAGTATAAACTTGATTGTATGCGAAAGAAAATGGAGACACAGGAACGTAATGCAACAAGTCGAGCTAGTTTCAAATGTGTTCAGTGTTTTAAGACATTTACCGATTTAGAAGTAAGTATGCAGTATGCATATTTTCTTAAAATGAATTTTAATTTAAATATAATTTATTGAGATAAAAATGTACTATTATAAATAGTAACAGATAAAAGGTATTTTATAATTTAAAATATCATTCAATATTTGCATTTCTTTAAAAAAATAAAAATAATTAAATTTCTATTTGGGTACCTATATTATTATTATTATTATTATTATTCATTATTGTTTTGTAATATTATTATTAAAATAGAAACAGTAATTAATAAATAATTTTAATAGCAGATTTAATTAAATTAATTTAATTCTAAAACTAAGTATTAATGTATTATTAAATATTATGGTGATGCGCTATGTTAGTTGGGGTAACAATTGGTAGGTATAAGCTATTTATGTGCCAACAGTATTAAAATAGGAATGTATTATAACTTATTACCTTAAGGTTGTAAAGTATAAGTATTAAACTAAAAATATGATAAATAGATATTTTTTAAATTTTGATTTTTAAAGTAAATCTTGATAAAGAAAAGTTTAGATTTCATTAAAAAAAAAAAAAAAAAAATGCTTACGGTTACATAGGATTAGTATTTACTCTAAATTAAAACATCTGGTCAAAAAGTATCACTGCTAGTGAATCAATTTTACCTGATTACCATGGTCTGTATTTTATATTTAAATTTGCTTATATGTTAATTGTTTCTTTTTTATAAATTTATGTTCTTTATAAATATTTAAAAATAACAAATTCTTATAAATTATTTAAGGATTATAATATATTGGGGGTATTTTATTTGGTATACCTTCATATTATTTACTAAAAAAAAATTCTGTATAATATTTAAAGTGATTAGAGTGAGAGTATCAAATCTAATTAATACATGTTGTATGTACACCTATGTCTTTTTAAGAAGCATTTTAAACGAATATTCAAACATTTAATTTTTTAGGCTGATATGTTATTTGATTTTCAAACCAATGAATTTCATTGTACTTTTTGTGGGGAGTTGGTTGAAGAAGATACTTCAGTTCTACCACAACAAGATTCTCGTGTAATGTTGGCTAATTTCAATGAAGTTGTAGAACCTTTTTATTCGATACTTCGTGAACTAGATGGTATCCGTCTTGCACCAGAACTTCTCGAACCTGAACCTACCCGTATCCTGGGGTACTTGCACTACACTTTAATTAGGATAATTGATATTAAAAAATAACTACATAGTATAATAATTATAAATTATTTTGTAATGTTAGACTGGAATCAGCAACACAGTCTTCTGGTAGTAAACAAACAAATGGTATGGAACGATGGGGGCCTGATAAAATGCGAAATATGGACTCAAATAGTTCTAAAATGGAAGTTACTATTGGCGAAGATCTCCAAGACAATCGTCCAGTTATCAAAGAACGGCCTATATGGTTAACAGAAAGTACTGTTGTAGAAAATACTTCTACTCGAGTAAGAAATAATTTTTCATATTTTATATTTTTAAAATTAATTAATAACATAGTACATAATATTTGTTTTGTTTTTATAGTGTATTACATTTTTTTATGATACAAATTTATTTGTTTTATTAGTAAATTTTATTTCATAAGATAAAATGGTTTAACAAATTAAATTATGTTTAAATGTAACATAATAAAAATTATTTCTGTAAAAGATTTATTATATTATACTACATATCATTAAGCCGTCAAATAATTTATCAATGGAATTATGTATTTATATTAGATTTATCTAATGTTATTTTTGTTATACTATTTTGGGTTGTAAATAGTTTGTTTAATTCCAACAATATCAACCACTTTAAATTGTTATACCATACTAAACTATCAACCATGTCATAGCAAAGTGAAAGGATAGGTTAATTAAAGATTTCTTGCATTTATAATTTAAATGAAGTCCGTATCTATAATTAAGTTTTTAGAGAATATACTATTATGTAAAAGTTTTATCACTCAATGATTCTTCAATCAAGTCTTCAGTCTTCTTTTAAATGTAGTTAATTAATTTAATCTTTTTTCATATTAACATAAAGTTAAATTTTATAAACATAATTTGTGTTTGTTGTAAAAAGATATTTAGAGATTGTACTAACTTTAAATTAAGAAAAAAAAATATTTTGAGTATCCCATATTTTTTAGTTACTGGTCAATAATAATTCCTAGATACCAATGTTATCAATGTTTTAAGTTTTTTTTTTAATAACGCCATGTAAATATTTGTTTGTTGAAATTATTTTACATTTTTAATTAAATTTCAATGAGGTTGAGTTTATTTATCTTAACATGCTTTATCAATTGCTAAATGTTATTGATTTAGTTGTTTATTATAGTTTATTATTCTTAAATTGTGTGTCAATAATTAAAGGTTCTATCATCCTTATGACTATTGGCCTCTGTATTTTGATGTATTAATATCTTGTGTTTATATACTTTTAAAGGATTCAATTGAAATGGACACTAAAGATCAAACTGAAGGAGCTCCACTTGAATTCACTCCTGATGTAGATATAATGACTGTCTTACTGCAGCATGAAAAACGTGCTGATCAAACTGATGGACCTGGTAAGAAAAGTGGACAGGACGTGGATTCGAGTGATGACGATTTTTCAAAAACAATTAAGAACGAACCATCTATTGGTTCAGGTAATAAAGTTGTATTAATTATTTAAATATATTCTGATTAGTAAACATAGAAAATATGTAAAAAGAAATGTATAAACAATATATTGTATTTATACAATATTTTTGTGATTCTGAAAAAAACTCAAGTACTAAAGCTAAAAATAAAAATAAAAAAATCCATTGATGATTTGATGATTAAATTCATAAAAAATTAATTTAGTATTTGTGTTAAAAATGTTAAATAAGAACAGTTCAGTTATTAAAATGTTTTATTTTGGTTTTAAATATATAAATAATTGTGTTAGGGGTTGAAGAGTTAACGTCAGAAGAAGAAGAAGAAGACGAAGACGTACCTTTGGTCAGTGTGGCTGGACGTCGTGTACCAATTACAGAAGTAGTTAACATGACTGATGCTATTAGTCAAATGACACCATCAGAAAAAGAACACTACATACAAGTTTATCAAGACTATTTTTCTGCGTTGGGCGATTAAATGTTCTATAATGATAATTAGGTTGTGAATATAAATATTGTAATAATGTTGTTACAATATAAATGTATATTTTGTTCTAATTCTAATTTAATCCATGTATGTGGAGTATAGGAAATATTAACCAATTTATTGAATGGATAATATTATATTTTTAAATTATGTTTTGTTTACATAGTATTATATTAAGTAACCTACGACTGTATTTTTTCTCTTTTATTAGTTTGTAAATCGACAAACTGTTACACAAGCATATAGTACAAAGATTTGAATAGTGATGTACTGGTGTATGGGTAAAACAGATATCTAGTGATACTACTTTAAATATTTTTTCTCTAAATTAACATATAAATCAATGTTTTTAATCATTTAAAATCACAAATGTATTACCAAATATTTACTTTCCCTGAAATATGTGTTTTTATACTTGAACATTCTACTTGAAAATTGCGTATATTCCTAAATATTTATTACAGACAAGAAGAAATCAGTTGACAAACACGTATTATAATACTCAATAAAATTTAAATAATCTTAATTTCTATTGTTATGAATGAACAATATATTCTACAGCTGTGAGCCTAGATAACAAAATGTATATTATATAATAGAAAGGTTAAAGATAATTTTCTTAAAAACATGTATTTACATTCAATTTGTATGTTACTGGTACTTATCTAGTTCTAAAGGTTAAGGGGATTCCATCCCGTGATTTTCTATCTTTGTCTAACACACGCATGATATAGTATTTTAGACATGTTTTTTGCTAAACATACCAATTCATCAAATAAAGCGTTAAGAATTCTGAAAACAGATTTGAATTTGCCGTCAAGTCTATTTTGAATCGAATTTATCACAGCTTTGATATTTTCCTCCAAATTCGTAAAAAAATTATGTTAAAAAAGAGTAATAAAAAATGCATATTTCAATTTTTGAAGAAGTTAAAATTAAAAAGTCAAAAATCTGGGAAAGTCAATTTCAAGTAGACTCGACGAAAAATTCAAATCTGTTTTTATAATTTTTATCGCTTCATTGGATCAATTGGTATGATTGGCAAACGATTCGTCAAAAATCTTATGTCGCGCGTGCATTAGACAAAAACAGAAAATCACGGTATCGAATCCCCTTAACAACAATTGATAAAATTTTGCATTTTGTTAATTTGCGTCAAAAGTAACTAAAAAAAAAATCAATTTAATGACTTTAGATGATGTAGAAGAAGAAGCTCTCCTAATTATGTATGCTATTTCCTCTTCTTTTTCTTTTTACATTAATTTCCATAACAACTACTTATGAAGTCTGAATTTCAATTAATACTTGTAATCTATTCACTCTGCTCTTAAAATTAATGTAATAAATGCTCTTCTTTCTTACAGTAAAACATATTCATAATTGCCAACGCCCATACACCTGTGAAAAATCATGGACTTACTGACTTCTGAAAATATATTATATTTTTTTCATATAACAATAACGGCGTTATGGATGGCAACTAAATATACATAACTGTCTGTTTTTTTTTAAATCAGCCACATACTAGCCAACAACGATGTTAGTAATGATATTATATGTATATAGTATAGTAGTTATACCATACTGTCTTATAACATACACAATAGTCTATAATTATACATAAATACTGTGATTGTATTTTATGGTTATAATTATTTTGAAACTGTTCATATAGGTACTTAATACAGGTTTAACCAACCCATTATTTTATAAAGTAAATTGATATTTTAAAATATTATGGTACATAAGTACTTATAATAAAGTTATAACTAAAATTAAAAATAAATAAACGAGAACTTATGACTAGTTAATCACTAAAATAAATATCCTTCCACGCGTTCAGATTTAATGTAAAAGCGTTACAATCGATTTGTCTTGTATTAGATCTGTAAAATATATCTAATTATTAATAGGATTGGTAATATTTTTAAATTTTCGTCTCAATATTCTTAAAACGAAGAACAAACACTTCATAGGTATGAGTATTAAGTTGCTTACTTGCTGTCGAACGGCATAAATATGTCTTCTGGTAAATAGCGGAGATTAGACGTCGCACATATTACACTGCCAAAATTCACGTTTTTCAATGTATGTAATTGTTCTGAAACAAAATTTATATTTTTAACTTATAAACTACGCACATATTTTAAATATAATGCTTAGTTTAAGTTCACTTTGTATAATATAATAAATGCGAAGTGTACAGGACACTTGTTTTGTATAAAATAGATTTAAAAACAGTGACAGCGTATTAAAATATACATATATTAGGTGAAAAAATGAAAAACACTATTATATAGTAGATAGAGATTCATGGATGTAATGTATTAATATGCAATGATACTAAGAGGGTGCTTTTATAAAATTGATAGATAAGTCATGATTCCTAAATCTATATTTTAGTGACAATATGAAAAAAAAAAATTAAAAAACAGCACAAAATAAATTCAAATTAATATTTATTAAGCATTATACATTTTTTGTTAATTTTTTATAATTATGCTTTTATTATTAACTCTATAAGTACATTGATATTTTCATCCGAAAATTCAACGATTTTTTTTAACCATTCATTATAATGAAGTATATATTAAAAATGTTAAAATATTTGATGATAGATACTTCTTTTAATTTCGTAAATTGTATACATTTTAATATCTGCACTCCTATTTGTGGGTTAAAATACCGAATTAAAATTGGGACGAGTTTTAAATTTTTATGGTTCGACGTTTCTTTCCAATTTTCGCAAATTTAAATTGATTATAGTTTATCTAACATCTGTTGAATGTCAAAAGAAGTTATTAAATTCAGTTATAGATTTAAATTTTGTATGTGCACAGAAAATTATATTTCATGGATTTTTTGTTATTATAGATGTTTTATTATCCATAGATCGAAACGAATGGTAATGTATTATACGCAAATAAATCTTCTTCCGCCACAATACGTTTGCTTTCATTTGTTGAATTACTAATAAAAAATGACGTTATTTTAGTTGAAAAACTGATTAATACGTCCAATAAATGATTTTTTTGTTTTACATCCATATTAATATCTAAACGATCACTATTTTTAATTGAAAAAACTGCTTTACATAATTTACTTTTATACATACAACTTTTCCGATGTCATCATCATCTTTTAAAAACGGAAATTCAACTTTCAAGTTGGGAGTTAATACGTGTCTTCTCTTAGGTGTTTTAATTTAATGTTTAAATACTTTATTAGAATATTATAAATTTATATGATTCGAACTTACGCCGTCGATTGTTGTAACAATACTAATGAAAATAATTACCTATGATGATCGAATAACGAAAACATACCTACCTAAAAGTAAACTATTTTAAAATAACTGTAATTTCCGATAAGGTTACGCTCGCCACTCGACATAATCTATATATAACTCACTGTCATAAAATATAAAAAATATTGTTGATAATAAATTTATTTTATTCAAGAATGAAATAAAATTGTAATCTGCATATTAAAATTAATTTTATATCTCATTTAATAAAATTAAAATTAATACGAAATAATTGGCATCGATATAAAAAACAAGACAAAAAGCATTTTAGGACAGCAGGACACAAAACCGAAAAAAATAAAACAGGATTTATGGTCACCCTAATATATGTATAGTTAATATAATAATATACCACAATAAGAGAAAATTATAATACTCGAATAATGTTTTTACACATTTATCGAAAATTCTAAAAATCATAAAATAATTTCTTAAAAGTACCAACTAGATATAATGTTGAATTGGAAAATGAGTATATACGTGTATCGGTTGGATTTAGTCTTTTAGTAATTTATTAAAAAAAAAAAAATATAGTAATGTTTATATATATGACATGTAAATGCTATAAAAATAATTGTGTACCTAGTCTCAAATTATTCATTCATTTATAATTTACGCGGCACATGTAAATATATTTAGGTTAATAATGAAGTAAATTAATAGTTATAAATAAATGATTTATTATAAAAAAAGTATTACAAATGTATTTTAAACATTAATTATTAAATATTATAATATTATTACATTTAGTGAACTGTTTATTTTTATGCCTTGTTTTTAGAATATTAGACTTGGTTTATTGCTTTTTATGTCACCTACAACTGAAATCTGATTATTTTAAGAATAGATCATAAAATAGTACAATGAATTAGTTGTTTAGTGTTGTTACAAGCAAATTCTTTGTTCGATGTAATTGCAATTGTTTAGTTTTTACATTAAAAATAAAATGAGGACACTGTGGATTCAATTTTTTACCACTGTATTATCGAAGTATATTAAAATGCAAGGAAGTAAATCATGAAAAAATTTATTTCGTGTCGGGCTTAGAAAATAATATATAATTTAAAAAAAGAATATAAATTTATGACCGGTTTTCGTTCGATGGCGTATATACCCCACATTATAAATTATAGTTGGTATATTTTGGAAAATAGTGCGAAGAGCTTATAATAATATTGTCTTCTGGAATCTAACTAAAATAATATAGGATATGCTTAAGTTGTAATACAAGTTCATGTTTTTGTAAATGAACTAATATATCTAAACGTGAGGTCAATGACAAAGGTATCTTTGAAATATTATCTAGGGGAGGCGGGCTTCAGTCATAATAGTCCCTTTCTTTTGCATGCGTTCATGGTTATGTACGATTTTCGTACTCATCGTATACAAATAATCAATGTTCAGTATTCGGTAAAAATAGTTATAACTAATTAGTTATTTGAGTCAATAGAGATTATAAGTACAGTTTAAAATTAATAATTTTTCATAAAATTATATTCATTGAATTTATCAATACTTAGATAATAATAAATCATATTAGTTTTAGTGAACTTAATAATAATGCCTACCCGGTGTAAAGCTTCCAGGTTGTCCTCGTACGTCGTAAAAGAAACGATCACCAATCTTTTGTCGGTAAAAATTATCGGCTATTATGCACTGAGACGTGGGACCAACTTTTGAACCTTCGGCGGGCATTTCTAATAGTGCACCCACGATAAAATCGATGTCGTCCACACAAGAGTAGAGGGTTTTCAATTTTTGGATGTCCTACACGTCGAGTTATAACCATAATAATAATACATAATATGATAACTGTATTTTAGAAAAGAAATACCAACTTCGTAAGCGATTAAATCAATTAGGTCGTCAAATTCTGTAGCTTCCGGGACTCCACAAACCGATCTCATTTTATTATAAGGCGGCATTCCGGTATCGCGACCTCTTTGTATATCTGCCGAGAGCAAATCACTGCTTCTGAATTTTGGTGTGGTTTGTTGGAATAAGAAATTTGAAATCTGTAATGGGTAATATAGAAAAACATATTTTATAAACTTAAATATTATTTTACATAATAAGCAGTTGGCGATGATTAATTCGGTTCGGAAATAATGTAGGGATAACATAACGATAATACAATGTCATATCACGTTAGTTGATAACGGTTAATGGATATTGGGTAGGTAAATTTAATTAACGAGCATACTTCATACTTTAAATTTTACAGTAGATTATTATACCCAAGTGTTATAAGACGGTTGTTCTTCACGAGTAGGCGTCTCTTGAAATCCACGCAATAGTCCATCAAAGTTATTTGGTAATGGCAGAAGATCGGGAATGTTCATCCAATCGGTGAGTAAAACGCGATGGAAGTTAAAGTGGTTTTCATCTATCATGCTGACAAAAACATTGAGTTCATCAAAAGATAATTAATATAATTTTTGAATAGTTAATTAGCAGGGCCGGATCTAGGTGGGGTGAACCGGGGCACTTGCCCCTGCAGAAGTCTTGGTCGAGGGGATAAGTTAGTAATACGCGTGTTACCGCCGTCTTATATAAAAAGAAAACTGTGAATTTGCATTCAGTAGAAATAATTTTGTGTTAGCTATAATAATAGAGTGATTCGGCCTATTATAGGACTTAACGATAATAATATTATTTGGGGCATCTCATAAGCTTTTATTGATATTTTAATTTATAATTAGTTGTCATAAGTTATAAACAATATCAACTTACTCTTAAGATGCCATAGATATTAAAGATACCTAACCCCACACCCTACTAAATCAAAATCACATTAAGCGTTTAAAAATACGTATTTCCAGCCCTATTCTCGAAATAATTAATATTTTTAAATTTTTATATACATTTAGTATTAACGTAAATACCTCATATAGTTTTTTATATCAATAAATTTGTTTATAACTGTGTAATCACTAATCACTTATCAGTTATCGGTAGCTGCCTCAAATCGTATAATACATTTTCTCCGAAGTGTCTTAACCCGACGGTTTAGTGTCATCATCGGTATGAAACATTGGCTTGGTGTCTAGATTATGACTACCTGCAGAGAAAATGTACCTTAACGATCGTACATACAGCACAGACTAAGATATACAATAAATCTATTTAAAACTCTACATATATAATTTTAAGCACAATAATTAGTGTTTTAATTAAATTATATACAAATTTTAATTAAAAACAAAAAAGTTTTTACTCATGAAAAGTTGTTAAAATGTACATAATCCCTTAACAACCGTTGTTCATATAATGATAAAAATTTAAAATTATTTAAGTGATTCTTAGTTATTAGGTAGTTATATTTATTATTATATTTTGCTTATCTATAAATAAAAAAAACCGTTTGACAAACTTTGTTTAAATGTATTAACTTAAATTTATATTTTATATATCATATGATAATTTCATGTAAATATAATATAGTTACTTTAAAACAGAAGGAATTTGTTTATGAAGTATTCGGAACGCACCAGTCGAATGCTCCAAGGTCGTGCTTGGATTTACAGTTTCGTCATATACTGTTTGTCCGAAGAATCCGTGAGAATACATAAACTTTTCTCCTAAAACAATTAAATTGCACACAAACAATGCAAATATTGTAAATATTATAAATGTTAATGCCTACCTAATAAAATTGGCAGATAATGAGTGTAAGTAATGTGCTGAATGACGGCGATTACGATTCTACGCGTTTCTTGGTAAATTTCTTCGTCAGACCAAAATGGATTGAAACGATACAACTGATAAGCTACAATATTGTGGAATCTCAAAAAAATGTTTTGAAAAAGAGCTATTGCTAGATTTTGATTTACTCGACTGTCACCTAAAATAAAAAACGAAAATATTATCGAAAATTAAACTTTTTAATTACATATTTTATTTGATGATATAAATATTTGTACCAGCAAAATAACAAATTAACGAATGTACCGACGTGTCACATCGCAATGACGTTCGATTCCTTTGCGGGCAAAATTCTTGCTGACCTACGGAAAAGTCCGATTTTAATCGACCGTTTTTGAACGACCGCAAGTTTGTTGCGAGTTCTTCTATGGAACCGTATATTTGAGATCCGTCGATGAAATGTGTCGCCTGGACCATCTGAAAATAATTTATTGTTGTACTTTGAAATAACAGCATTTTTCAACCTTTGGGCATACATTGATTAAGCTATTAATGCAATTTTACTTACAACTACTGATCAATATTATTATAAGTATAACACGGATAATTAAAGACGGTATCTAAACATGCAGTCTAGAAATGAAAATGAAAAAATATGTACAATGGTTGAGAAAATCAAGTATTTTAAAATATAATATTGTATTTGTTTGTCTAAAAATATAATTTACCTAAAAGTATTACCTATGGATAGTCCTAAGATAAATATAATATTAAAAGCGTAGGTCCAAAAATTGAAAAACGATGGACTATATAATATGACTCAAATTATAATATATTATTATAATGATGAATTAAAATTAATTTTATTGTACTAACAAATGTTGCAGGTTTTAATTGACAGCCGTCGGAAATAGACGTCCGCGCACGGTTAAAATTGATGCACGTCTGTCCGAGTTTAGAATAAGTCGGATCGTTTGCCGGTACTTCAATGACCGCTTGACATTGTGGAGGCACCGGATTGTTTTTTTGCAAATCACAACAATTGCTACTGACTGAAAATGTCCCGAATTACATAAATAAGTACATTTGAGGAAATTAATTACTCGACTCTTTTGTGATAAAATTTGAGTTCAGCTTTATATGTTTGGACATATATATGTAATGTATAGGTTGAACAAAAATCCCTGAAATAAACGTTTTCTAATATTTTAACGATATAAAAACTTAAAATGTTATTTACCTATTGACGTGTAATGTATAGTGTTTATAAATGTTATAAGTATTTTATTTTATTAAAACCTATATGTTTCTAACTAAGTATAAATAATTTTGTAATTAGCGTTTAAAAAATATTTATTCAATAATTGTCATGTAATTGTGAGTAATATTGAAGTCTAATGATTTTTTTTCCTAGGGTCGAGGATTTTTATTCCAGGATTCTTGCATACACAGTGTAATGTTGCATTACAAATTACAATTGTTTAAAAAAAAATTATACACAATTGTAATTTGTTAGATCAATAATGAAGTTTAATTTATTACGTTATGCTTACTTACATAGTATCTAAAATACAAATACGTAATGTTGCAATACAATAACACGACTTTCAAAATTCTAGAACTCATAATGTTGTATTAAAGTGATGGGTTAATTTATACCTATTTTCCTTTCATTCACAGGCTAAAAATGTTTTGACTTAATGTCTATATTAGTACGTGATGTATGTTATGTGTTTCGTGGAGTGTTATATTTTTTAAATGTTTACCTGAGACGTCGGGTGGTAGATGGGTTGTGTCGTGTGCAATAAATTGACCCCATTCCATAAAAAGGACATTATGATCGTTTGGATACGGAAACTGTTTGTCAAGAAACAATTTCAATTGAATGTATCTTGCGTTGGGCAATGGATTGCCGTTTGTTTGTCTACGGAATTCATATTCTCCTGCAAAAAATGGTTTTCATTCTTTAATCGATTCCGATTCATTTTTCAAATGAGATAACACAGAGTAATCCTGTTTATTTTAAAAACTATTTTTACAATATTAATCGTAAAGTATTTATTTTATTAATTAATTTAATGTGTCACTTACCATCATCGTAGTAAGCATCAAGTATTCGTAAATGTGGAGTTATAGAAGCACCTAACCACGGAGTTTTTAAATTATTGCATGATCCATTAATACTTCGATATTTGATATTGGAGTCACACGAAATGGTCGGAGCACATAAATTGGCATAATCGTCGTACGTCAAAGCATAATTCGGCGCTAACTCAAACTTAGACACAAAAAATATAGGTATATTTAATTATTGAATGGTGTACTTATTAGTCATACATACATATAATAAATATGCATAATGTGAAATAATTTGAGGTGTACAGTGTGTTTAACAAGAAAGGTAAAACGAAATACTTCAAACACATGATTTAGAATTTGATTCGTGTTATTTTTTATAGTACGTATAAAGGACTTAATAATTATTGCATTAATTTTCAAACTATTTCACATTTTCGACACATTTGTACAAATCAAATATTCTTTTAATTGATACGACTTATGGTAGGGGCGGCCAACCCAAATAATCTTGTTGGCCACATTGGAAATGCATTATAAACCCATAGGCCTCATATCAAATTATATATCCCAACATTAAATTTGAACACGCTATGCATAAAAATAAACATACTTTGTAAAAGTGTGATAAATCTTGCGGGTCAGGGATTAGCAACCTATGTAGCTTAATAATTATGGTAATCAGATATGTAAGTATATAATTTAAATGACCGGAGGTATATAACACTGAATAATTTATTTTATTTAGATAATAAATTTATAATGAATAATAATTATGCACATTAAATAATATGAAAATGAAAATTATACTTACCAATACAACAGACGTACTAGTGGATATAATATAGATGATTGCCGTACAAATTATCCTAAAATTCGCCATGGTTATGGTTTGATGTGTCTTAATTGAAGGCATCTATGAGAATGACAATGCCAACGAGTATAAGTTGTTATATATTGTCACCAGTATATTATATTACATTGTTGTTCTTGGCTAAGTTATCTGGAAACAGTGGAAACCTATGAATTATGTAATAACTAGACATTAAACATAAAAAAGTTCCACGGAAAGATAAATTACTGAATGACAAATAGCAACTGTAATAGCCACGTATGTATAATTTATATATATACATATATATTTATTATGTATGTTTTATTATGATTTCGTTGAAATACTATAATAATTGGATAGTAAAATTTCTCTAGGCTTTAGTTTTAATTTTACATTTACATATATCATCAATAAAATAAAATAAAAATACATTATTTTGTATACAAAAGTGATCTGTAGTTGTGGATTGTATAGCTATACGTTTATGTTTATAGTTTCAAGCGTTCTAACTATAAATAATGAGATGGAAATTTGTACACTAAGTTATTGTTCATTAGTTATTAACATTAAATTATTATTAAATTGATTTTAAAATGTAAATTAATTTATGTAACTTAGTTCAGTTACACATTTTTAAGAAAATAATAACTTCTTTAAGTTAAAAAATAAGTTAGTTTTCGGTTTCGTCTAAATTGTTTGAGCAACCACAACGATAATATTGTTTTTGCCGCGCTTACATAATAGCGTTTATAAAGAATAATTAAGTATTATTATATTTTACGTTGACTCTAAAAACCGCACACTTTTGATAAAATACAAGAGAAAACTGCACACTTTTGGTAGGTTAAAACTGCACAATTTTTAAAATTGTTGTATCCAAAAACCATCACACACTTATTATTTTGACCACAAAGAGGTCGATAGACAAATAGTACTTATTTTAAATTCTATAGTTTATTAATTACTATTTATATTGATAAAAAAATGTATATAGGTATAATATTGAAATTAAAAAAAAAAATTTTTAAGTTTGATTGACAAAAATCATACTTTATAAAAGATATTATTCTAACTAAATTGTTTTCTAACATTCCATTCTTTTTAACCAGTTAAAATTAAGTTAAAAAAAGTTACTTTTAACTTTTTAATTAATTACTGCCTAGCTTTGTTGAAATGTTGTTATGTGTAAAATAAAAATGGTTGGAAAGTGGGTACCGCTCTCCTGTAGACGTACAGTAGATGTCGAGTGGGTAGGTCACTGTATAATAGTTGTGTTATAAATTTGTATTCAATGGTATATTATTGTATACGAAAAACGATTCTGAGCGGAATAGGTTTATGGGATAAATAGGTAATATCCTAAAATAAATCTATATTTTTTGAAAATGTTTGTGTCGTAAAGTAAAATTTATAAAAAAAATAGCGTAGAAATGTCAACAGTTTTTGAAGGTTAAATCTTGTATAAAAAATGATACAAAATATTAATATTTGTTTAAAAATATTTAACTATTGGTATTTTATATTTTAATTTAATATTAAATTAGTTCCTTTTAATTTTTATATTATTTTTATCTATTAAAAATTAAAAAAATATCATAATGATTCTAAAATTTAATATTATCAATACATAATATATCACGACTACTGTTGTGTATGCAGATACACATAAAAACACACTCATTGTTCATTCATTGTTGGTATAAAATCGAAGATATAAACTATATAAAAACAACAGGAAATAAATTAAAGCTACAATAAATATATACATTATTAAATCAAATATATTTTTTTATGTTTATTAAAGTTATGAATACATTTTAAATTTTGTACTATAGTGAGTTTCGAATAATAAAATGAAACAGACACAAATTACACAGAGAAATTAAATTTGGTTTTAATGATACTTCAATCTCTCTAATCAAGCTCTTCTTTCCATGGTTTAAAATCTATCATATATTTTTCACTGCAACTCCACTTCATTGAAGAATACCATCTAAAATAAATTAAAATACTTAAGTACAATATATTATTTTAATAGTGCAGTAGATAAGTTATACTATGCTTTTATATTCAACAATAAATAATTAATAAAATAGTCTTAACATTTATATACAGTGGATTTCGCTTAATGTGAGCACGTTGGGATCAACCCTGTTTGCGAAATCCACGCGTTGCCCATAAAAATCGAAATTGGTTAAAAAAAAAAAGATTATAATATCAAAAAAAAGTCAACAAAATCCCTTTTTGCATGAATTTTTATTTTTCTCGATAAAAATGTACTTATTGTAAATAACACCAGGAAGATGGGAAAAATATTTAAAAAATATTCAAGTAAAACTACCCTTAAAAGTTGATTGAGGATTAATTTTTGGCACATAATTAGGTTATGATATATATTTGAATATTTGAATATTTCTATACTTATTTTTAAAATATTCTGGACAAAAAGTACTACAATTTTTTTTACTAAAGATCGGTAGTATCATTAGTATCAAATTGTTATTATTGTAACATAAAGTGGGTAGTTTTTCACTTTGCATAACAATAATATTTTCAAGTCGTTTATTTTTCATCTGAAGTTTACAATTTTACTGCTAGGTAGATGTAATTGGCCGTATATGTAGTAATGTTGCAACTTTATTTTTAACAATTGAAAACTACGAAAAACTAATTTGTGCCATTTAAAATATGCAAAAAAGGGTTTTAAGATTTAAATGGTACCTAGTGCTTTTTGTTACTTTCGATAAACACAATCTCATAGATATGACGAAACTCGATTAAATTAATCGTTTTTAAATACATATGTATTTATTCTAACACTATGATAAAATAAAAATTGCCCACATAAACCAAATCGAGTACCCATATTACGCGGCTTTTTTTTAACCTTGTTAATATACATTTATATTGGGACCAGACCATTTTGACCATATTAAGTGGATGCCCATATTAACCGGAGCCAACATTAAGCGGAATCCACTGTATTACAGTCCTTGTAGTATTTTAATTATTATTTTCACTAAAAATTAAACTAAATTTAAAATGTTTTAAGTTATTGACGTTTTAGCTAAATAAAGATAAGTAACTATTAAATATAATTATTTACGCTATTATTAATAATATAATTAATATTCTTACCCGTTGTCTACTTTGGTGAAGATATTTTTTTGCAAGTTATTAACAGACGAGGTAGTGCATATTATATGATTCAGATTGATTGATTTGATTATTTCAAGTTGATCTAAAAATTTAAGTATAAAATTAAATGAAAACATTTAATAAAAGTATATGAAAATACAAACGTGTTACAGAGACTTAAATATTAGATAAAATTGTTTACTTTTAGAAAATTGACCGGATTGTCCTTTGGTATCGTAAAAAAAACGATCACCAACTCGTGATCTATAGAAAAAATCACCAATAACACATCGTGAGGTATTTCCAACCAAAGCATCGTCTTCTGGTGTCTCCAATAAAGCCCCCACGATGAAGTCTATGTCATCTACAGAGGAGTAAAGTGTTTCTAAATCATAAATGTCCTGTAACAAAAAAAAAAAAAAAAAAATCAGTAAGTGATTGAATAACAAACAACATGGTACAATATACCAAATAATTAACAACTAACTGTGTACAAAACTGTTTTGATACTTGGCTATCAAAGTATGGTAATAATAGTTTCTATACTCCTAGACTCATATAGTAACAAAAATTCGTAAAATAAATATTTTATCAACTTTTCACTAACATCTGTTGATATGATATCGCTCAAATCGTCAAATGATTTAGCAACAGGTAATCCGCATAATTGTCTCATTTTATTGTACGGCGGCAGACCAGTATCACGCCCCCTTTGGATATCATACGACAGAAGATCCACGCCAATCGAATTGTTTGAATGAAACATTAAGTTCGAAATCTATTCGAAAAAATAAAGCTATATGTTACTAGGTAAATTAAATAAGTTAACACTGTAACAGTATTCTTTAATTATTATTTATTTAATAATAAAACAATACTAAAGGATTGTATGAAGGTTGACTCAGACGTCCTTCTGTACATAATAAACCTCGAAGTAGCTGGTCATAGTTCGCGCCTTGTTGTAAAAGATATGGACAATTCATCCAGTCTGTAACATTGACTATTTGTACAGTTGTGGAATTTGAATCAATAAACCTAAAAATAATAAAAATAAAAATGTGAAAATCTTATTCACAGTGATATTTTTATTAAAATAAGTGTATCTTGTTTCACCTATGTTGAGCTGGTACAATATTGTGCAGTACACGGAATGCGCCAGTTGAAAACTCTTGTGAAGTTGATGGGTTCACAGTGGGATCATATTCATTGTTATCACCAAGCACTTCGTCCGTAGTATAATTTTTACCTAAATAATAGGTCATATTATGACATTACGCATACAGTTATAAAGATTTATACAATGTTGAGTGTCGGGTAAAATATTTTTCTATATTCTTTAAATGAGTATAAACCTACCTAAAATTATTGGCAAAAACTGTGTGTATGTAATATGTTGAATAATTGCACCAACGAATCTGCGAGTTTCTTGGTATAACTTTTCATCAGACCACAAAGAATTCTCAGATTTTAGTTTAAACGCTACGTAATTATGAAATCTCAAAAACATATTGTGAAAAAGTGCTATTCCAAGGTTCAAGTTAGCACGCGAGTCTCCTAAAACAGAGTATAACTATATATGTATATTATAGTACATGGTACGTGGCCAGAAAATAGTGTCAACGCATGGATAGCTTTACCGGAGCTGTACAAATATTTGTTGGTATCAGAAGACTTAAAGGACGAACGTGGACAAAACTCCTGGTTGTTATCAAGAACAGAAATTAACGCCCCACCAGTGAACGATCTCAGTTTCGATACAACGTCATCATTAGAACCATAAATCTGAGAACCGTCGATAAAGTGCGAAGCATCGTCTATCTATAAAAACAGGTTTACTATTAAATTGATTTATTAGATTAAAATTGACTAGGTATGTAAAAAAAAAATAATTAACACTAAGTACATAATTTTATCAATACAATCAAAATATAACTTAAACGAATTAGAAACTATAGATATGGATGAACTATAGGTACTTCTAAATTTTATATAATATTTAAAATACTAATTTATTGGCATACTTTTAGCTTGATAACTATGAAAAAGTGGTTAGGTAGATTATAAACAATTTTAATTGGAACTGCATTAAGAAAATCATCCGTCGTCACTTGTCTTATTGGTCATCATTTCATCAATATGTAATTAAAAATTGCCATATAATATTATAGGTATTCTACACAGTAAAGATTTTTGTAATACATTTTCAATAAATAAAAAAAGAAAATAGGTACTTAATAAATATTTTTATAATTAATATTTTGGTCATATTATAATATAATTGTTTAAAAAAACCGTAAAATAATTTTATCTACAACGGAAATCTTAGCAACTATTTGGTTTGGTACAGAATCAAATGTGTAAAAACCAAATAAGAAATACTGAAACTATCAGTGAAATAACATACTAACTATATTAACACGCCGTATGATATATATATATATATATATATATAGTTATTATTTAATTTTATTGTATAGTCCAGACGGTTCTGGACTCAAGATTATAGAGTATAATAATTTTGAGTGCGATGACATAAATCACGGAATTTTCTATAATGAATAATAAATAATATAATAATAACTTGCAAATGTCAATGGTTGTAAGGGACAACTATAGTTGTATGATGTCATTGCCCGAGTAAATCTCATGCACGTTGTGTTGTACTTTGAGTATATAGGATCATCTATGGGTATTTCGATGGTAGCTTCGCACGCTCTTGAAACCCAAGGTTTATTTTTACATACACAACAATCTGAAAAATGTATTTAAATTGTACTAAGAATAAGCATAAGTGTAATTTAATTACGAATTTCAAGAAGTAGCCCTTATACACATTATAACTAATCATATTATTAAATATCAAATGAAAAATGTCATCATATTACCTTCACCGTTTGTATCAATTGCTAAGTTAGAAACATCATGAGCGACGAATTGACCCCATTGCATTAGTAGTTGGTTATTTTTGTCAGGGATTCTTGTTTGTTTATTTAGAAACAGCTTCACTTGAATTTCTCTTGCACTCGGCAATGGTTTCCCATCAGATGATGTACGTAGTTTAGAGATTCCTTTAAAAAAAAAAAATACTATTATAGGTACCTATTATAATGTTCATACAGCAATGATATATATTATCTCAATATATTATTAACGCATAATAACAGTAAAACTCATAAATTATGATTAGTAATATACTTTTTTTTTTTATGATAGTTGTAAAAATAATTAGTTACTTTAAGAAATTTTTTTCCATAATCGTAGTTTATTGCTAATTAACCGGCTTTAAAATAAATTTAATTTAAAAATCGTAATGATGTACAATAAAATATTAATTATAATATTTTTCAATATCAATAATATATTTTACTATTTATAAAAATTACCATTCGACTAAGAATTGAACACACTAAATTTTTACATGGTTATCACTTATGGTTAGTACGCTAAGGAACCTCCTTTAGCCTAACATACAATACAATCAATTAAACCATACACATCAATACATCATCATTCACTGCCCAAATTTCATTAAAACCAAAAATAAATTCAACATTCAGAACAATCTTTACGAAATAAACAGTCCACAATGAGATAAAAATTATTTCCTTTCTTTAAAAAAAATTAATATATCATAATGTGATTAGCTAATAACCACAGTAGCTGATGCTATAAATAATAATACAAATATTACTATAATACTACTAATATAAGATATGCTATACAAATACAATAAGCATTAATCATATGATACGCTGTTTTTTCAAATATAAAATAATTGAATAATATTAATATTTAAAATTTATTTTAAATATATATATAGTAGGTAGTATAGTATCTATATAAATTAGTTCAAGTAATAGCAAATGTGAAATGGGTATATTAAAATTTTTATTGTAATAAATAATAATACTATTAATATATATATCATACGTTATAATATTAGCGTTGAATTATGTAGTTCTTAACATTTATCAAGCATAGGCACCTAGAACCATATTACTAATTATTTGTATCAGAACTTTCTAATATTATTTTCTTATTCACAAAACGATAATAATTTTGTTTATATGTTTTGTAATGACTAAATGTATAACATGGAAATAAGCCTGTAAAGTGGTGTTTTATATTTAAACTTGGTATGAATTGTATGTACTTTACTCCTGTTTTACGGTAAAATTGGAATTTTATTCAAAAATAATTTCAGCCTAAAATTAGTAAAACTAGATTTAATCTTTAGTGCTATACATACTACGGACATTATAAATAAATGTGTTTTCGATAGATTTTGTAATATCGCCAATGTAAGTACCTTTTAATAATTTAAATTGATCTACTGATTTGGTTATTATTTTAATTATTAAATGTTTTTTCTAAGCTTTATTTTTAAGAAAGTCTTAGCCGTAACTTTAAGTTTTTGATTTGTGGTATACTGGTATTTAAGACATGTGTTTCAATAGAACTGTAGATTAATATTATAATGCAGAGCTTACAATCAATGCTATTCAGTCTCCTACAATATTTAACATTACGTTTACATGAATATGTACACGTGCTGGAGTATTATTATTTTAATATGCATGATACACGCTTGTCTTAGTTTAAAATTTAAAATATTAAACTATAAAAATATTATAATAACGTTTTATATTAAAACCTTTCACAGTAAAAATCATCAATACTCTCCCTGTTCTATATGTTATGTGGATATATATCATATATAAAATACCACATAGATTTGAACAATTGTTTAAACAATAATTATTAATTACCATCACTGTAGTGTGCGTCGACAAGTCTGATGAATGGGGTGTTCGATGAACCCCAAATTGGGTTGTTTGGATTGTTACACGTCCCATTGCTAGTTCTGTATATGTCACTATAATCACACGAGACAATAGGTGCACACTGGTCGAAATACTCTCCTGTTTTTCATTGCGAAGTGATCTTTATTTTTAATAACTGCATGCTGTGGATATTTTAAAGGAGTATAGCTACGTTATTATGAAATATAATATAAATATAATCTATTTTAAATGGTTAATATAAAAATCGTTCTTATCAATGTATTAAATAACTCTTTGTTACTTTTTTCCGTATATTTTTTTAACCATTAATTGTTTTATACATACATGTTTTTAAATCTTTGTTTAATGAATATATTTTTTATTATATGGAATATTCTTCATCTGTATTAAATACTGTTAAGTAATTAACGTTTTGTTACCGATTTAAACTGCATAAAAAAAGATAATAAAAATGCATAAAGTCAATAAATGACTTATCTATTGTATTATTATAACCATGTTTTGTGATCTGTATATTATTTACAAATTATATTAGCTATGTTATACAAACATTTTTCTTACTTTTTCAAAAACGTTTTCCGAAATAAAAATCACACGAAGATATAATAATTATAATTGTATTACACTAATATTAGTAGTTTATAAAAAAAATCATCTTTCATATTTATGTTTAATTTATTATTTTTATATAGTTCATATCGATATCCATGAATAGACACATATTTTATAAATCTACAAATTATTAGATAATAAAACATAATCCATCCATAGAAAAGCTAAGATATTCCCAATTGATTTATATACATAGTTTTTAATTGTATTATTTTTGTTCAATAAATGTATATATATATATATTATATTGACCTCATTATATATTTATTTTATCAAATTGAAAGAAACTAATTTATGGCACATTCGACCCACTGTAGGAATTAAAAATTTAAGCTATAATGACGATTGATAAGAGTTTGTTTAACGGTTAATGTTAATATATTATCTCTGAGTTCTGATAATCATACGTGTAATATAATTAATTAATTTACCTACTTAACAGTGGTAAGGAACAACGCTGATTCTACGTTAAAAATTAAAACCAATAAATCGGATTAAAATTATTAAATTGAAACACGTGAGTATTGAGATAGCGTTTTTATTTTGATACATTTTAATCATTTTATTTAGTGTTATACATACATACATTTAAGTTATATATGTCATATCATTTTTGTTATGATCTAGGTATTAAAAATTTAACGTTAAGTCATGGATAATATTTTCATTATATTCTATATAAATAAAATATTTTATTTTATAGTTTTTAATAATGGTCGTCTGCTGGTGCTATTTATTGAAAATGCATATTTAAATATTTTGAAATTTATAAGAACATATTAAAAAAAATTTAAACAGAATTATAACAATAACACGCAAATAATTTGAATTGTTTTGTATTCACATAAGAATAAATTAAACATCGTTGAATATTTCGATATTTTACTAGTGGTTTGTACTCTATATAACACAGACTAGTTAAATCATTAGGAATTTCTCTTTGTAAATAGTTGTATGCCCTTAGTTTCTTTTTATGAATTCACCACTGAGGAACCTGATACGAATATTTACACACAGGTATATGTAATTATGGTATTTTATTTTACCTGTACAAATTGGTCATCTGACCAAAAATCGATCACTGACATCAAGAACGTGATAATCAGCACCGAAAATATGAAGAAAATAACTAAAAATTGACTTCTATAGGCATGCAGCGGTTTTGTGTCCTTATCGTTTGTGTGCTGAAGCAGGCCACTGAAAGAACAAATGAATTATGATGTAGTGTTGCATATTTAAACACATATTACAGTGTATACTTACATCGTTTCTCCATTCTTGGTCCACGTTTCTAATGCAATGTCGTTTATCATTTCGAATTAAATAAAATAACCATTTACAAAGTCGTTATTAAAGTGCATTATTCGCACGTCACCCAGAGTTTATAGCCAGACTAACTGAATGCACCTACCATAACTACTGACATCTGAGTACAGCATACTGTAGTATACCTACCAACACAAACGGCTGATAACATTTTTTATTAATCACAATCGTATCGCTTATTGTCGATAACTTGCTACCTATATAATCGATAATTATTTCATATACATACTTTTTGTTTATGTACCTATTTGGTTATTATTATATTATGTAATAATAATTATTAATAATAACTAATTAATGATTACGAATAATATAATATGCCATATGGAGTATTTTAATAAAAATGTATAATTTTAAATAACAAAATATAGATAAAATTTGAAATGAGTAACCTGTATATTATGCTGTATTTTAATATTTTGTTTTAACTTTTAACGTATAAACTTAAAATTTAAATAAAAATAAAAAAGGTATTTAAAAACCTAAATGCATTTATTTTTTAAACGTCGGTCGTATCGGTTGTTTTTTTTTACTGTAGCATATTTAGAAAAACAATTGAGAAAATCAAAAATTGGCTTCTCTTATTCGTTAAAGAATGAGTTACAAAATCAAATTTTGTACTGACAAATTGAAGCAGGAATTTTTGATTTATTCGACTTTCACATAAATTATCAGAAATTAAGCGATTACATGGTACAAATATTGGGTAATTTAAACAATTTATGTTATTGTAATATCATGCAATACAGTGCATAATAATTTATTAAATGCATTTCATAGAGTTAAATATTGGAAAATTAATAATTAATAATTAACAATAATATAATACTATTGTAATAAAAACAATAAAATGGGTAAATATACGGTGATCTATATTATTACTGTAGGTAATACCTACGATATTTTATAAGCTGGATTTTAAAATATGAATATCAAGGAATTTAATTTTGAAAGGTAAACGTTCATTATTATTATATGTACATTTGTACACCAAAGTCTAAAAATACATAATTATTAATTATTATATATTTTATAGCTTATAAAAATTAAGGTATGTATAAGCAAGTTAAATAATTATACCTAACGTATAATTCGATAGTATTTATATAATTTGTTTGAGCATACCAAATGTATACTTGGACATATGCATCTATATAGAACTTATATGTATATATATTATGTATTTCTCGTTGAGTTCTATACGACTATACTTACACAGGTAGGTGTATAGTTTTATATGTGGTGCGTCAAAACGTCTTGTCCGGAAAATGTCTATTCGGACAACGACCGCGCGCGCGTCCTCCCAGCTCGTGTATGGCTCATATACACCGGGCGAAGAAGTGTTTATTCCAAACACACCATCAATCTCCTTCAGCAATGACCCGAAACAATTATTTAATTTTTGTTTTAATTGGTTGGCTCCCGGGCTGCGGTTATATATCCGCGAGAGGAAAACGGAATAATATCCCGAGTGTGTGTACGCGCATATACGAACGCCGAAGGGATACCCTGCAGGTTCTGTGCTGGGTGTTTCAGGTTGACAGCGCGCTTGATCGATGACCATAACTCCACGTCCTACACATAAAACACTCCCCCACCCAACATCTATCCATATTATATGCTTTTCCTCTTACCCTGTATCGTCACATAACGCCCACGGGCCATCCCCGCTCGCGCACATGCACTATCCTGCACGGTGTATACTTCTCCCTTGCACGACTCACACGCGCGCGCTATAGCTCCTTCACCCCTCCCCCTTCCTCGCTACAATATTACCATCAGCCTCCGGACGGTGAACAAACCACTTCACCCCAACCTGGTGTATAATAATAATAATCACAGATGCTGGTGATCGGCCGTGTACGCGTGGGAGCAGAGTCCGTCGATTTCTATGCCCCCGAAAAAAATATCCCAAAACTCAGCAGTGCAGTTGTTTTTGGCGGTCTTTATTTGCGATTGCCTATAAATAATACAATTAAAACACGTTAGCATCGCAATATTATATTATATGCCACTATTATGTATCTTGGACAGTTGGACATGTTTTTTCGTCAAAATCACCTCACGAATCTCAGCACTGGCTTAAAATAAATGTTAATATGTACATATTAAATGTTATAATATACCAATGAAAAACTCTTTTTAGTGTAGGGACCGTATAGGAATCGCTATTCTATAACATAAAAATAAAAATAAAATTGTTATTAGCTATATGTATGCAAAGCGTGTCCAATCAAGAGTTGACCGTTTTTAATGATTATAATACGAATAATAAAATATACGATAAACATGTCAAAAATTAATAATTCAATCATATTTTTAAGAATAATTAAAATAAAAACAATTTCAAATTTATACATGCTGTTGTTTAAAAATGAATATTTCTTTATCCACTGACCTTTTAATGACTCGGGTTATCAATCGACAATCCTTGTTTGACTGTATGATTATATATTATATAATTAATAATCATCATACTCGCATTTAGTTATCAATATTAGTCACTATTTTTCGTAACATGCAATGTTCGATTTGAAAAAGTAATAATATGTTAACTGTAAGTCTGTAAATGGATTAAACAAAAGGGCATACTAACATAATTATGGATGAAATACAAAATAATTAACTTAAATAGCCAATCATTATGAATAGAATCGCTAGAAAAATAGTTAGTCTTGGATTTAAAAATTATAATAAACATTATGAAATTTCAATATTTATCAATTTTTCTTTAATATAAATGGAAACGATTCAAATTCTTAATATTTTTAAATTCTGAGTAGTACGATGTATCTTTTAGTCTTAAAATTATGTATGCTTATATTTTGGTGTCCATCGTCAGCTTTAAAGCAGTAAAACTATATTAAATCTTTAGTTGGTTTCTGGTAGAATATTAAATGAAGCTGGTATTTCGAGGGGTCAAAAGTAAAAAATTCCTATTATTCCTAGTAATTTTTAAAATAATTAGAAATAAATACAAATAATAAAAAAAATCTATTAAAGTCTTCCTTAATGTATTTATAAAATAATTTTCTTAAAGAGATTATTGTATTATTATAAGAAAAATTGTGAAAACGATTGTACGATATTTTTATCAAACATAAATCTAATGAAAACCAAAAATAATCGTAAAATAAAACATAGGTTTATAAAAATCTTAACTATTTTACCTAATTATGTCTTTAAATTACGTAATTTAAAAAATTTTGACTCTTCAAAGTACGAATTCTCTCCAATTTTCTACTAAAAACTTTTTTGGAAGGTTATGATAGCAATATTTTTTTCTATTAGGAAAATTATCTGAAAAAATAAAATTGTCTAAATAAATCAACATTTTTGAAATTATTCATGTTGGAAAATCATCTATCAATTTTAATAACAAATTTGTAAGATAAAGTAGCACCCAAAGGTTGCAAAAGCTTATTATGTATAATTATATCCTATATAGGGGACAGAACAATTAGTGAAACGTTTAATTTTCATTTTCTTCAGTTTAATAAAAGGAAACAGTAAAAGCAACTAGAGTTACCAACCAGACCACTATACAATAATATTATTACAACATCTGATTACTTGATTAAATATACAAGTAAAATATTTTTCTTAACTAAGCTAAAAACAAAATTAAAATTTCAGTAGAAAACCAAACAACTATTTTCGGTTTCAGTGATATCAATATCCATTGCACTATTAAAAAATATCTGTATACATGTAGAGACGCAACCGGTATAATTCAATTGAACGTGAACCAAAAGAATGTCGATCACACCCACTCGTAATGTATACGGATAATATAATATCGCTCAAGCCTCGGGGACTGCATGTCAAAATAACAGGACGTACGTATTAAAGAGTTTTGCGAGTATCGTCACAGTCCACAGAGGTGACCTTTTTCTTCTTTCTTCTTGTATAATATTATGATGTGTGAGAGGAGGAGACCGATAAGTATGTGTGTGTGTGTGTGTGTGTGTGTGTGTATGTTTGCGTAAAAACAAGACTCTCAGGACGTCCCGCGGTGGGAGGGCTTGCGTGCGCTATCGTGAGACTCGTCTCGGATGTCAGGTCGTCCGTGGACTAATAGACGTTTAAAAATACAGATATCTTCGTACACGCACGTTGGATATTATTATAACGGACATACCTATATATGTGTATACTGTCCTTGTATTATTATACCAGAACGAGTGCTGTCAAGTCACCTGGTATAGTATAATAACGTGTGCCAAGAGACACATATTATATTTTATGTTATTATACTATCATTGTAATCGCGGTTTTTACTCTTCTAATGGCCCTGCCATCTATATACACGTATTATACTAAAGGCATATGGAAATTATTATATGATGTATTTATATATAAATAATATACAGTTTATATTATATGACACGTTATTGACGGTTCCTTTATTCTCATGTCCTCCTACTCGTCAGAGGTCTTCACGAAAAAATTCGTGAAATATACGTTGGACGTCCTATCGTTACTACAGGATTGCACAATATATAATGTCTGTTATTGCGGTCGCCGGAAATTACGATTGATTTGATTTTTATTTATAAAAAGCAGATCGCTGTAGTTATAATTCACATATTATTTATCATAAAGCATTACAGTGAAAACAATAATTAATTTATTTAAAACCTTTTTTTTTTTTTATGTCAATAATTGACTATTATTGTTCTCTTTAGAATGTTTGTTATATGGATAATATATACATTATACAATACAGATACAATTTTTAAACATATACTATACCGGTAAATAACTAAAATAAATCTATACACGAGATATGCAACAAAAATAATTAAACTCTGATGTAATATTTCCCCTTTGGCTGTTTATGATTTTAGTAAATATTTACTTTTGGCGCAGCTGCTGTTGAGTCAACTTTGACGTAATTTAAGACATATATTATATGTTTGTAGATAAGCTAATGGACTTGAGAGCTATAGTACCTGGTTACTTATATAGCAACTATAAGTACGATGAAAATAAAATTTTTCTTTTATATTTTCCAGTGTATATTTACAGTGAAACTTCCATATATTACGAAGTCTCATTGAAAAAAAAAAAATCATAAAATAAAGACATTTTTTCAATACAATTAAATAAATTTGGTTCTGATTTTATCTGCTTTGATTTGACCCTCAAAAAAATTGCATAAAATGGAAATCTTTTATAGGGAAGTTTCAATGTGCCTACAATTAATACTTCCTATAAATCCTATAGATACAGCATAATTAAGGTTCAAAAATTAATGATAACTTATCAGATAAGTGTAATTGATTTACTGGTTTTGGAATTGTATCTACAGAATTATTTTTTGTAGTTTATTGTTACTTATTTTACCCAATAGAATACAAAACTGAAAAAAAAAAACGATCATTTATCGCAGTTTTGAATATACAGTACCTATGACGTTGGACTTATTCTGAAATACAAAACACTTGTATTATACTCAATACAATTGGTACAAATCTCAGTATCCAAAGCCATGAATAGATGATCATGAACTAAAAAAATATGTTTAAAAAGGTACATATTCGTCCCTTGGGAGCACACCTCACATCAGTTATACTACCCTCCACAAAACGCCCAAACTCCTGGACAGCACCGTATCGAATTGCATACTTATTTGAATTGTCGAGTTATGTGGGGTAAATCCCTTGGGTGAGACATACAAAATTTGGTGGTCATGCTAAAAGACACGACCGACGACTATACCCCTAAAGCAAAAATAATTTTTATACATCGAAAATAATAGTTCTTTTATGTATAAATGTATAATAGGTACATATGTGAGAATATAATACTATAGTAACATACAGATGGTTAAAGTTGGTTTATTATATAGTATTGTATAAATATTTAACTTGGTTATATATAAATTTATATCATTTAAATAGTTTAATGAAAATAAATAGTTAATGATATTATCTTTGTATTGTAAAGTACATTTTAATTTTTTTTAAATATTTTTTTTCTTGTAATTTGTATCTAGGTAGGTATAGTTTATTTAATTTTTGAAGATCTAATTTATTTTTTAGAAACAGGTGTACTAGTATTTATTACTTATTTTTACTAATTAATTATTATTTTAAAGGTTTACAATAAAATCTATAAATCCATAAATAATTTATATTATAATTATCTTAGTGCAAATTTACCTATCTGACAGCTTTTATTTAATGAAAAAAAAAATTACCTTTGTTTACAAACAGCTATAATATTTTATGTCGGTTTAAAGAGACACCACAGAATGAGTAATGGTCGTCTAGTGTTATTTATTTTGACTCAGCACGTTACACTGTATTGGTCAAACTCACCTATATTTTTAAAACAATCTTATCAGAAAGCTAAAATTACGAGATTTAAAACCAAATTAGATACTAACATTAAAAATATATACGTCAAATCTTTAACTCTAGGTTAATCATATAATTATATTGTAAATTCCAAAATATAATTTTTCACAAATTTACAAATGTTTTAAACTTTAAACACTCATATCTAATAATAGTATGCTGTTCATTATGGTTTACGTATAGAATTGTGAAATCAAAAGTGTCACTAGTTGGGTATACCTAACTATTATAATATTAACGAATAATTGATTTAGTACATGAAATTCCACTGATATAAAAAAAATCTAATACAATAATGTTGATTATTAGTATTCTTTTATGGTGTTAAGGTTTAACAAACGACAAGTGTCTTATTAATTATTTATTTTTATTTTCAATATTAAAATAATAATATAATATAACTGTTATTTTCTATTTTTTCATCATAGTAATGATTGTTTAAACATACGGATAATATAAGTAATATTATACAATAGCATAACTAAATTAAGTTTATTTTTAATATATAATATTAATCTATATTACTTGATAGATTAATTTTGTGGGTTGAAATGAATAAAATTCGTAATAAGTAATAAGTTATTAATAACTAATAAAAATATTTTTGGTTAATCGCGTTAATAATTTCCATCTCATTTTAGTATTTTACAGATATTTTTATAAATAATTAAATTTATGTAAACTTATTTTATTTTACTTATTTACAATATTTATTATTAAAATTTCGTATGTAATAATACGCGTTCACGTAAAGAATATTTCGCATACAAATATCATGTTGGTTAATAATCATAAATGATAAAAGTCATTTTAAGCCTTGTAGAGAGAGAAATATTGACACCATCGACAACGCGATAAACTTTCATATAATGTAATAAATAGGTACCTATAATTTATAAGCTATGGTGTATAGTATGCGTAGTATCTAATATAGCTTTAAGACAAGCCAATTTGTCATGACAAAATGTGGCTTACATTAATTTATGACTCTGGACTGTCAGACCCCTTCGGCGCGAACGCTCTTAATTAAGCCACATCCCATAGCCGGCTTTTGACGATGACTTTCCTAACTGGGGTGTGTTTAATTATCAGTGTTATAAAGCCACACAGACCGTTCCAAACACACAGTTTTGTAATATAAACGGAAACACGATCTGGGTTTATATCATGACATAGTCGTTTTTCTAATTCCTACAAATCTATATAAATATATAATATTGTATGTTGTATATACGCACAACTCGGCGGAGTATAATATATTAATATAAGAAATATAAGAAATGATTAAAATAAACTAAATAAAGCAAATACAATTAACCATAAACACGTTATAGATTTTTATAGATTAAAAAAATACGTTGAAAGGCGATATAGTTTAAAATTAATTTAAATGTTTGATTTATTTTACAATGGAAAAATTATTATTAAATTTATAATTATATATTCATATGCATACAAAATATGAATGTTTATTTACTTTTTCTTTGTCCTATTTTTACACAAAAACTACTAGATTGTATTCAATCTAATAGTTATATCAATCGATTCCTTAAGACTCGGAAGTTGGGGAGGGATATAGTTTGTCAGGATTTCATTTTGCAACTCATATTAGTTGCTGTAGTGTTGTTCACACATTTATTTTATCACGATAACTCAAGGTTATAGGTTAGGTCAGGTACAGTTGACAGCTGAGATTTATATAAAATTAAATATACTCAAATAATTTTGACGATTCGAGGAAGGTTTATAGATAAGACACTGAAACAGTTATTTTAAGGTATGACTTACCCGCAACAATTATAAGTTCATGCAAGAAAAAATAAATACTTATTATTATTGAGGATTTGGATTGAATGCTAAGTGCATAATTTTTTGGTTGATCTTGAAATTGCATTCTAAATATATAATTCATTTCATATAACGGACGCTTTAAAGCTGAAACTTTTATTTTGCATATTTCGAGGTTTTTTTCATATTTAGAGCATTTTTTTTTTTTTTGTATCTATTGGGTAATTTAGTTGGCTTTAAATCTTTAATGCATATTTGTTCAATATACTATACAAATATAATTTAGTCTATTTAAAATATTATCTAAATATGAATTGTTTTCTTGATATTTAAGTTGTTTTCGTTTAATTGTTTTATTTTTTTGTATGTTTAGGATGAACTGTTCCAAAAGATATTCGTGTTATCATTATCACTGTATCAAGTAATATTTCAAATTTCAGTTTTTTTTAACAAAATAATAATTATGCCTAATTTATAAATTACCAATTTATACAAAAAGAAAATTAAAGGGTATGTTTAGCTATTTTTTTGAGTATATTTTTGTATGGTTTTAAGGTAATTGAAATCCAGATCCTAATTATTTTTACTTATTACTAATATATCTACCGAGGCGGATTTCCCATATCGGTAATAAATTTATACGTATCCTAATCGAAGTGAAAATTATGAAAAATTGTAAATATATGCGTATATGCTACTTAAGTTCAAGAAAAAAAAAAAATCCGAAAAATTGTGAAAATAAAACAAAATTGTTATAAGTTCTACTATGTATATTTTTCAACATTTTATAAAAGTATATAAGTAAATAATTTATCGTATGATCCCAGCGTCTGATAATAGTGATTATGATATGTTATTAAGTTGACTAGTTGACGTTTTAATTCTATTCATCAAACTCCTAGAAATTATAAATAGCAATCGAACATGTTATTACATCCATATAGTAAATGTTATATTCAAATCAACGTAACAGAGCTATATTGTAATGAAAGGTAGTATGACGAATTACATTCGATTTAATCGAACGACACTCGACAATTCATTATACGTCACGCTGCACTGCACTGACAACAGCGAATAATATAATTAACTTGCAAGCATAATTTAATAATAATGTATTATGTTACTATAAAAAATTTAGTTATCGTCAGACTTTGTATACGAATGTTTAGGACTCTCCACGATAGAAGTGTAAAGTGTTTTAACTTAAATGCGTACGACTACGACGTCTCCATGGATTCGGTCATCTGAAATGTGCTGCAGTTTCAGAACTAACTGCAGTACATTCTACAGTAGGTGACACCGTATGCCACTCTAAATCGTTACACTATATATTTTGGGTACAGTGACTGCGACTCGGGCGAGTTCTCCGGACGACTAAAAACGGAAAAAGATCGTGGAAAATATATTATGCTCTACTGCGCGGTGCGTCGCGTGAGGGCCAACCGAAACATAAAAGCCGCCAGTTGAATGTACGTACACATATGATGTACATTCAATACGAGGTAGCCGTGGTACACGTGAACAATAAAAGCAGCACACGCGGTAATATGTAAAAGGGACGGAGGCTGTTACTCACACGCGCATAAGCATAATACAATATTATACTGAAACATTGACGAGGAAAAATGAATTGAAATCTAAACGCTGTGTCGGCATATCACAATAATATACGAGTGAAAAACACTACGCCCAAAGCGCACGCGGCAATCACACACGCACAGCATATGTATGTATGCCCACTGTTGTATGATATATTTCGTAATAATATAATATATATTATGCCGAGTACAATATATTATATAGAAGTCGTACCGGCGTGACGACGGCGGCGGCGGTTGCAGGGGGAGTGCTACCGCTTTTGACAAAAGACGCGCCGCGAAAAGTGGGTCATATATGCGCGGCGGCGGCGACGACAACAATAACATCGACGACAACGACAGGCGCAAGAACAACAAGAACAACAACAACAACAATAGCGGATAATATACGGTGATATACCTAGGCCGATCGCTCCGCCCGCCCATTGGCCCGGCGGAATCGGCGGCCGGCAAACAATCGATCACCGGCGGCGGCGGTGACGATCGCTCACGCCCATCCGCGGGATGCTGCGGCCACGTGGACCGGGCAGCGCGCGGCCATTGGCCCGGCCGTGCCCGATGGGTGTCGCCGTACCGCGCGCCGCGGCCGGACTCCACCCTGTCGGCGGATCGCCGTAAACCACGGCCGCGATACCGATACAGCGGGCGAGCGCGCCTTACGGAGGAGGCAACCGCGCGCAACCAGTAGTATGACGATTCATCGCGGCGTTTATCGTAATGCCGATAGGTGTGGGTAACCGTCGGGCAGTTGTGTACCGCGATAGCGCGCGATATACCGTCCACGTCCAGTTAGGCACGTACCGCCCGGCCGCACGGTACGCCGTTATAATACTATTGCCGTTATCGTTTTACATATGCCGACTGACTGACCGCGCACAGCAACAGTATATTATCATTACACTTGAGATAATATCATCGTCGTTCTAGCGCCGCCTTCCTCAGCAGTGCCCATATAATACATTACCGTTTTCGTCGCGATCGCCCGTTCCGTCCGCGTTAATTTTTCGTGCCGCGAGTTTCGTGCTAGTTTTTCTTTTTACCTGCGAGTTTCGCGCGCGCGCCCGCTACGGTGGTATGCGCCGACCCTGTCGCCACTGCGGGACGAAGTGATGTTATCGATGAACAGGCCTATTATCTATCAGGTGGGTACTGCCAAATGGGGGAAACACTAATTTTATTCTTATTGGTCATCACTCGTTATCCGTTAATGACCGCAGCAGTACGTATATAGGCGAAGGCAGTGGTGTGGCGAACAACGTTTGTCAAATTCAATAAATTGCTTATCGTTACAGAAATTTATCTCGAATTTAAAAATTAAAATTTGTATTAATGTATTGTCGTAATATTTTTTTAAAATTAAATTGTTAATGACTTAGCTATGTCACATAACATTGTCATCGTTTAAATGCTTTGCATAGGGTTTGAAATATGCTTACCATGACACCACTGGGTGTAGTTGGTCTACATAATACATATTAGAACATAATATAATATAATAGTATACGCTTGCCACGATACAAAATAATATGTGTTGACCACTATAGAAACAGTTTTGGGAGGAAAATACAAAAAGTTAAAAGTTGATAGGAATTTTTTGAACTCTTCTCTCTTGTTTTGTACTTTTTATACTTTAACTGGAAAACAGTAAACAATATAGATTAACAATGAACATATTTCAGGCTCGGATAAAAAAATGCCAATATGTTTTTGTATTGCATGAATTGCGCATCTTCGTCAAAATCTATATTTTGTTTTCTTATTACTTTAAATTTAACTCATGCTAATAAATACCTGTTGTTAGGTACTAATATAAATTATTAGTTGTATTAATATGAATATCGTTCACCTAAAATATTTTTTTAATTTATAATAAACATAATTACGTACGTGTTAAAGTTAATTTGATCTTAAATTATAATTTATGAATTAATTACTACACTTAAGGTTAAAACCATTGTCATTTTGTAAATAAGAAAATCAATCTAACCATTCTTAACTAATAACTAGGTATACATAATAGAACCAGCAAAAATTGTTGTACAATTTTGGTCATGCTATAAATGTGTTTATAAATAATATAATATACAAATACACGTTTAGCCTACTACACACTTAATAACGATTTTTCATACGTCATAGTTTTTGTCATACATTTTATGCTAACTACGGAAATCATATTGTTATACATTAAAAATGCATTATGGTGTGGAATTAGATTGAAAAAATATTGGTATGCTTATAATGATTTCCCGTTAAAAATAAATAAAAAATTCGCTTGTTCCATTAGTTTTACAGTCGTGTTTTACAACTAAACTTTTCTATTAAAAAAGTTTACTGAAAACTGTCAAAACTTGAAAAGAAACAGACATTGTTAACGTGTACATTATATACTCTGCATAAAAGATTTGTCGTATTCCAAACAGATAAACATCACCTGGATACGTCAACATCAAAAAGACATATTATTGTAATCCAGTGACAGTCAATTTCAGTCTATTCATGCATAAAATCTGACGTTTGTTAGGATAGTAAATTCTACTCTAGAGGTACACAAACATCTATAAATACACGTTTTACCACTCTATTACTTCAATAATATTCGCAGCAGTCAAATCAGTTAAAAATAAATGCGTATAAATCGCATATTTATCTATATATAATACTGCAATAACATTATTCCTGTTAACCATAATAATATGTGTGTAGTTAAATCACAATTTCCTAGCTGAGAAATTCGCATGGTTTATTAATGGTCTTTTTAATGTTTATCAAATATTAACAATTAATATACATATTATAATTTTATAATTTATAATTTTTTATACGCAATGCAATGTATTTTGTACATGCATGTAATACACTGAGTATCTATATTTGTCGAGTCTAACATACATAATTAAATAATTATCAGAAATATACGAAAATAAATATAATAATTCATTTAAAAACGTTAACAGTACAATTTACATATCAATCGTTTCATGATAAACGTTTTAATATAATATTATGAAGTATACAAATATATTTACGTAAGTAGTATAGTAAGTACTTAGTATACTCACATGTATAATATAGATATAGACACAATAAATTAAGTGTAACTACATGTTGTAAAAGATACAAGAAAAAATATGTTAGCATTTATAAATAACAATAGAAATTTAATTTCCAGCTAAAATATTTATTTTAAATATCTTTTCAAAAAAAGTAGATACTAATTAGCTGCAAAAAAAATATTATTAACACAATAATGATAAGAGCATTAATATTTTTATAATTCATTTTACAATTTAAACATACACAATTGAGTTAAAACTAACTTTTATTATTGTTTATATACAATATCTAAATAAAATAAAGATACAATTTAACGATGTATGCGGGTATGCGGTTTGTTTATTATTATATACCAATACTAATGCATAATGGTATTGGTGTATACTTATAAAACTTATACTATTAATTAAAAACTAAAATAATATTCACCCTTTTTTAATGCCCTACATATTTATATCGATCGTTGTATACAACTGCAGCTGATTAAATTAATATGTTTAATGTAGACGCATAAATTAAGACATTGTCATGTTTAAATACAACGCGAAGTTATAGATAAAAAAAAACTTAATGGACATTCACTTGTTAATTTGTTCAAATCGAAATTTAAATAAAATAACGAATTCTAAATTAATACCATGTTGCGAGGAGTTCGTACAGAAATTAAAAATATACATGGCTCTTTTTTACCTAATGAAACACTAAAATCAAACGCATGCAGTAAATATGTAAATTGTATACAAAAATAATAAAATATATTTATAATTATTTAAATTTTTTTTCCACGCTCTGTTAGATATCGTACATGTATTTTTGCGAATAGATTTAAAAATCATTCAGTTTGATGAATTTTGAATTATGACGTATGAATGATGTATTTAATTTAAAAATAGAATATAGTTTATTATTTAAATATTTAAAAAATCTTTTTTGCAGAAAGATTATTGTTATACATTATAATAATACGGTGTAAGGAAAGGGATACACTCTAGCAGCTGCTTTTAAGTAAAAATTACAACATAACACTAAAAAATGTCTCTATAAAAAAAATACATTAATACTCTAATCATTTAAAATAATTAGCTAATAAGGAGTAATAAAAACCAAAAATAATTATTAAGTATACACAACCTTTACAATTTAATATGCATTGTATACATAGAAACATATTATTTAAATTTTTTAAGTACGATAATTTGATGTTTTTATAAGTGGATTTTTAGTAAGCTGAATTTGATTAATTTGTCTTAAGAGGACGCCATACCCGCAAGTGTTGTCTCTGTCTTATTAACGTACATCATAACAAATTTTAGTTCAATAGAATATATTTTGTGATGTTAGCTTTAATATTAGAGTAAATTTAACTATTATCGAATTTAAAGTTAAGAATATTGAGCGTCCTCTTAAGTGATCGTTAAACAGTCAAGTATTAAACATGAGGTATATAGAATACGTTATATTATATTATTAGTTCTCGAATATATTGTATATACAATCTCGTTATAATTTTGAAACAAAATTTAAACTTACATATACAAATGCTATAAAATACATTAAAATTGTCATTATAATCTTGAGTAAAAATATAAATTCACACATAAAATGGCTTAAAGTTCATAAAAATTCAAAAATCGAGTATTTAATAATAAATAAAATTCGGTTTACTTATATATTTAATATGACATGAAATTCGTGACAAAATGTATTGTGCATTACTAGCAGCGATTTTCACAACGTGAAAGTACGTCCTGCATTGAAATCCTAACCGATCAGCAGCTAATATTATAATATACTATACATTATAACTTACTTAATATTATAACCAGTGGCGGGGCTAAAACTATGGCCTCAAAATGACAAACGGATAAAAATTTATAGTGATAAGTACAGTGGATTCCGCTTAATGCGGGCACGTCGAGACCAACCCTGTTTATTAAGCGGTTGCCCGTAAAAACCGAAATTGGTTAAAAAAAAAAAAAATTATAATATCTAAAAAAGTCAACAAAATCCCTTTCTACTTGAATTTTTATTTTTCCCGATAAAAATGTACTTATTGTAAAAAACGCCGGGAGGATGAGACACTTTGTTAATATACATTTATATTGGGACCAGACCATTTTGACCATATTAAGCGGATGCCTTTATTAACCGGTGCCCACATTAAGCGGAATCCACTGTATAATATTTTATTACGACAAGTGGGTAAAAAATATGACAGTAAATGTGCCTCGGTGTTAGATTCTAAGTGGGCGGATACAGCATTAGACTGTATAGCCATTTCACCTTTACCACGCCACTGAATTCGTAACGGAAATATTAATATAATATTATAATGTAATACTCGCGGTTGTATGTACTTTCGCAGACGACAAACATGGGAATGCACAACAACACGTGCGGCGGCGGTGCGGTCAACGGTGGCGTCGGCGTCGGCGGCAGTGGCGACATGATGTCGTACGCTACGCACACGCCGGCGGCCGCGGCCGACGATTATTACGGCGGTGCCAGCGGACTGGTGGCCGACTACGACCTGCCGCAGTGTCTGGGCGGCCGGCCGCCACTGGAACCTGCGTACGCGGCCGAGTGCGGCGTTTACTACGAGAAGAACGCGTCGGCGGCCGATTACCGTTCGTATTACGGTGGTGGCGGCGACGGCGCTTACGATCAGCTGGCGGCCGACGTAGGCGTTGGCACTTACCATGCCCATCACCAACACCACCACCATCACCACCAGCACCACCACCAACACGACCATCACAACCACCAACACTCGTTGCAGTCGGCCGAAGCGGCCGTCATCATCACGTCGTCGGACGGTCTGAGCTATACAAACTTGGACTGTAACGGCATCGCAGCCGCCGTACACGGACAAGACTATGGCGCGTATTCGGACGATGGTAGTGTCGGAGGCGGCGGTGGCAGCGGCGGTTACAACGGTTACGGTGGTCATCACCATCGGGATAACAACGCTGTCCGTAACGAGTCGTATTGTGGTGGCGGCGGTGCGTCCGTGGACAACGCGTTCTTCAACATGCACCTGAACCACAACAACGAACACCCGGCCGCTGGACGACAAGCGGTGCAGCAGCCGCGACCGCCGTCCGCGCAACCTCCACCGCCACCAGTCCAGTCGTCCGCTCAAACCTCGGCCACCGTGGCCGCGGTACCGCTTCAACTACAGACCGCGCCGACGTCCGGTGACGATCGGTGTCCACGCGTCATCAAGCAGGAGGCGTCCTCCGGCGGCCAGTGTTACGGCGGCCGAGACGGTACGTCACCGTACAGTGACGACGCGTCTGCGTACCACGCCACGTTGATCGCCGGCCAACCGCAGCAACACGTCCAGCAGCAACAGCAACATCACCACCACATTCATCACCAACAGCAGCATCACCAACACCAGCACCACCAACCGCAGCAGCAGCAGCAGCAGCAGCAACAACAACAGCAGCAGCAACAACACTGTGGCCGGCAAAACAGCGGTGGCCAGCAAAAGCACGGAGCCGCTGCCGCCGCAGCCGCAGCAGCCGTCCAGACGGCCGTACCCACTTACAAGTGGATGCAAGTCAAACGAAATGTTCCTAAACCAGCTGGTAAGTCTTTTCCTTTTAAACGTTATGACATATATATGACATGTACATGGACAATCACTTATTGAAATGCACGTGATTTTTAATCCGTCCCTCCACTGAAATCTAAAAATATATTTTATTATAACATATATGTTTATATTACATACTTACAATGGCTTAAAGTGCGATTATATTTATATACGGGTACATGCACAATCGGCCAGATGACTCGGATGCGATACTAAAATGTAAAAATTGAGTTTTTAAAAACTATTATTCCATTGCGGTATGTGGGAAATGGAGATAACCAGAAACGTCTTTTGGCCATTTTTTGAATATAAGAGGATCTGAAACGTAGTTTAAGCGGATGAGGGGAGGAGGGAGTATTACTTCGTCGAACGTCGCATTACATAATACCGTTACGTATTATACGTACCATAGGTTTACTACGACTAGATTTTACAAATAATTGTCTATTATTATTTATTCAATAATATATTATACATATATATATTTTATATGACATACCTAATTATAATTATTTGAGTATAATTTATATATATTTGATCTAATTGATTGTGAAAAGAAAAATATATATATAGATATTATTTAAAAACATGTTGTTTTGAATACATTCAAAATAAAATAAGGGTTAGCAAATACAACAATCAGAATTGGTACTCAGTTAAAAAATTTAATTAAATAATTTAAGTTCTACAGAGTTTAAATAATTCGATATTGAAAAACTGATAGAGAATCAATATTATACTCGTAAATATTGTTGTGCATATTAATATAGTATATAATTATATACTTTTCCAAGTAATAGTTAAATCTAATGGGTACAGTAATTTTGTTCAGAATTATAACGAGTAAATAATAATATATGATTTTACCATGATATAGGTACGTACAACACTGTACTGAAAATAATACCGAAAAGCAGAAACTCGCGTGGTCATTACAAAACATGTCAGATGAAATATCATATGATGATTTTCATTTTAATATTTTTACCTTAAACATATTTGTGAGCAATATGAATGTTACGTTTTAATTTTAAATATAATGTCAAAATGGTTGTTACTAGTGGTGGGTTTAAGATTGAAGTGATAATTGGTAAAAACAAAGGAGGCGATACGTGCGATATATATCCGTGAGTCGTGTATACCTTTAACAAAACATTTTCCCTATAATTCAGGTTAGCCCAGCCCACAGGCAAAATACAGACAGGTGGGGGATTCGTCGGTATTTGCCGAAAAATTAACGTTAAATCCGCCACTGGTTGCCATAATACGACTAAGACACGTAAAACCCACGTTAAGATCGTTCGAGGCGCAATAATAAAATTAATTATTATTGTAATGGCGTGCGTTCAGAATTATACGATGGAGAGCGAGTTGCTGTATTGCATGCATAATATTGTGTATAAATTGACTAATGAAAGATATTTACAAATAATTTGAAATACATCATATATTAATACGTGCATGATGTATATAGAGAAGAAAAATAGATAAAATAGTTGTTCATTCTTATGCAGTTTTAATATTTTAAGATTATTATTGATAAGGTATCTCAGAAATTTAGTATTTTACAAAAATAAGTCCAAATGAATAATAATCCATTGAACCATCAACTTAAAAAGTCTCTAGAATATTTTCTTTAAGATTACCGAACGGTGAACAGTGATTATGAACATATTAGATTTTAAATTTTAAACGAATTACACCCGTGTAAATTCCATAATATATTTTTATCATTTTTCATAGTTCTGATATTGTTATTTCAAATTTTCTAAAATTTCTAAAGTACATTTTTGGCTAGTTGCAGATAAGTTGTATACAAACGCTTTATCCATGCATTTCATCGTGTAAAAAATAGAAAACAAATTATGAAAATTATAAAGTCAAAATATAATATGTAACTGTTTATTACTTTGACATTCTTAAACTTTGGTTAAAAAAAATGTTTAGATATATCTTAAACGTAACCGATTCTGCGGATAAAGAGCAGCGGGTTGCAATTAGTGGCGTGCGCAAGATTTTTGGTATGGGGGGGGATGTCATAAATAAAAATGTATTATTTTCATTCTTTATTATTATACAAAAAAAATTCAATCAAGACGGAAATTCATCCTTCTGGCTTTTACACTAAATTCATCAATTATTTTTTCTGTAAATAATGGAATGTCTTGATGTATGTTCATTAAAGCCAATCCATTTAACTACAACTGCCCTAAAGCTTGTAGATACATGGAAAAATTGTATTCTCACACTCACAAAACAATTACACGATATTTGTTGACGTTCTCATAGATTTACACTATATTGTTTTGCCATAGATACATTTCTCCCCTGGTTTGCATTTCACTGCAGTCTAATTCGTCTTTGTATGTTTTAATCCGAAGTTTAAAGTCGTTGTCTGCGTCTGAATGAATTATATACCCTGGAAGAAGACAACGAAAACATTGTAACAACTCACGGTGTTTTAAAAATCTACCCTTAAAAAAATTAAAATTGTTAAAAAATTGTCCAAGAATGGTATATACACATTGGACCTGTAGTAGTCTTCTGCTGTGATATTTCCATTTATTGATCTTTTTTATATTCTGGTTAGCTTGTAAAAATCAATATCCAAATTTTTATATAGTTTATACAATACTTGTTATTGATAGATCTCGTATTGCTGTCGGCCCATTGCTCAGACAACAAACATCGTTGTTATGTAATTAAAATAGCTATCATTCGAGCGATTTTTAAATAATAAATATTAAAATAATTCACTAACACGATGAGCGGCACACACGATGAGTGTGAAGAGTACTACCGACTGCGGGCGTCCGAGATCACGGGACAGCTGGCATCGTGGTCGCGGTCAGCGGCCGTTCGGGACGAGTCATTCGTGAAGCTGTTGCGGACCAAAATCGAGCGGCGGGCGCGTCTCGCCGACGCTTTGGACCGGACTTCGCGGAACGCTGTGGCCGAAACACGGCTCGCACTCGAAGCTAACAACGAGCGTGCGGCAGCCGCGTCGGACAGAGCGGCCGCCGAGCTTGATCGTTTCGCGGATGAATTGCGACAGGCCGGCTATGATGGCGGCGAGGCCACAGCAGCTGAATTGGACGGGGAAAACCAGCGGCTTAGCGAAATCATAAATCTGAAGCGCACAGCCCTTGAAAAGGCTACAGCCATTGAAAAAGCGGATGGCAATCAATTGCGACAAGACCAGGCCGTCAACGACCGGATGACGCGTAACTTGATGGCCACCGTTTTAGAGCCCCAAGAACCCGCAGCTTCGCAAGACAGCGAATCTGAGGCGCTCAGTGCTTGCAAAGGCCGTAGTCGGCGACCGATTTCGCCAGGACCAACCTGTCAATGACATGACAGCGCATAACTCGACGACCGCGTGCTCGGTTCCAGCCGTTACGTGGTGGTGAGTTGCGGCTATAGACTTTTGTACGAAAGAGTCGCACGAATGATTTTTTCCGAACGTTTTCAGACTGCAAACGCGCCACCAGATGACCTACGATCTTGGAGGATCACAGCCAGTAGTATACTATTCGCTATTCGCACAGGCCGCTCATCGTATAAGGAATAATCACACTCGGGGCGTGTGTGTTTAATAGTAAAAAGTGAATACCGGCTGTGATGCCTGCATTTGTGTAGTAAAGGGCTGATGACGTGTTCAATTGTTTTTCGTGTAATGCTTTCAAATTATAATATAGTTCTATTATAAGTTTTTTATTTTTCGAAAATAAATTTTTACTATACCTAATTAAGTATACGTAGGTATAAGGTACATATTTTGTGTTTGACAAGTATAATGGTAGATGAACACACAACGCGGTGGCCGATTTGAAGAAGACTCAGTCAGCTAACAATAACGTTAGAAAGCGGTGAATAGAATAATTATTCGGGGTTAGTGCATCGTTTTCATTATTTTACAAATATTTTTAACCACAGTTAATGTAGCTCCTTTGATTATAAATTTATAAACAACTAACAATAAGAATTAATCAGGCATCTATTTATAAAATTCACAGTCAAAATTATAATCATAAAGTTTTATTTTAAACGAAATATTCATTTTGAAAGTTTTAGCTTATGGTCTATGGATAAGATTAGAACTAGTTTATAAACTTATAAAGTTTCTCTCTGCTGTTGAAAATTGTCCATAATTTGTAATATATTTTATAACCATCGACGATATAGGTAAGTATACACTACAACATACAAATAAATGCATACATAATATAGTCTATATGTAGCTGGTACGCATTTAACATTTTCGATTTACTACGGCTGGTGACCAACAGTTAGACACTCGACCATTGTCACTTTAATTTAACTATAATATTCTAGTTTTTATAATTTATTATTAAAATAAAATTAATTTATAATATTAATTCAATATTGTTAAGTATTATTACTATTAATAGCAACACAGACGTGTTTTATAGACCTTTATTATCTACAGCATAAATCGTAATGATTAACATTGTAATTTTACTCGATAATGTTGAATATGCAACAAATATCATTTTTTATAACCCCCCTCCCTCTCCCGAAATTAATTCTTATATACGCCACTGCGTGCGATTACTTACCAAAGTTTCTCTCAGAGGTTAAATCTTACCTCAGACGTAGGATACTGAATACTTACTCAAAAGCAAGATTTACAATCACAATAGCGATAGACTTGTATTAAATAGAATGAAAATAATATTGTGAATTAAAATTATTCAATACTTGACGTATTTATATTTTATTACATTCATAGTTTATAATCACTTGTAATGAATTATTTTAATATTTTTTCAGCAATTATTTTGTATTTTATTTGCTTTTATTTTTAATAAATTACTGATAGTTCGTAAATCTTGCACGTTTCAATGTTCGATCTATGATTTTTATTGTAGTAGTATTATGTTATTATCCCGTGAACGCACGCCGTCTATTATAATTATATACATATAATATGGGATGTATAACCTACATATGATGTGTTGTGTATATTGTGCCTATATCTCTATTCACTTCGCAGAGGGTCCGGTCGGAGTTTACGCAATCAAATATCCATTTCACGGTAAAATACTCATCGGCAGCTAAACACATACAAAACGATCGCCTGCGTGTAATTCGATACGCATATATAATATGTCCCGTGCATACTAGGTATCTGGTATACAACGTAAACGTATTTCCTATGTTTCTCTTTATATATATAACTCATAAATATAATATCATCGACGTCAATACAATTTTACTATTTATAAAACGCATTAAGCGATGACCACCCTTACTGCCATCCACGATATTACATTCTGTGCATTATATTATTATACGACGTCACTGTTATTGCACGCAGTCTATAACAAATGGACAGTACGAATGGTACGATGAAATTGTACATGTAAATGGGTAATATAATATATAATATCATGCGGTTACATAATATTATTATGGTACGCGCGGCGCATCATATAGATCAATTAATTTATATAGGTAGTACGGGTGAGCGTCACTGAGTGATGACACCGCCGCTTACTGTATACATCGAAAATCCTAGTGGTACATTTGGTCGAATTATACAAAACAGCATATTATATTTACTATGTAGACAAATGTCTTGTACATAGATAGTGATAGACGCTGCGTTAGGTATAGCTTATGGGTTAAGTCTTAATAATATATATATTTTATACTTCGTGTCCATATTCCATTGTGCCAAATAATACATGACTGTGGGTATATACGACATAGTATAAGAATGAATATATTTAGCTGTCTTAACACACGTATATGCAATGTCAAGGTATCGAATTGTAATTAATAGGATAATGTTTTATGGGAAAAGTGCGTTTAGATCAGTTCAAGAATATCATATTTCAAAATAGAAGATCGTTTGGATTGATTTTTAGTTATTATAAATAGAACAAAAATGAAAATGAAAATGATCGATTTTTTTTATAAAAATATACGATATATCATATATGCAATATATTTCCAACATCCTCTTCGTATACAAAATAAATAAGTTTGGATTTTACAAACCGAATACGTAAAGTTTAAAATAATGATAATAAAATATTCTTAATTATTACCGTATACAATTAAGTTGGCCGATGCGTATATCCTACTTTTATGTGAGACACTCGGTGTGTAATCCTCACGAAGAATTAGGTGCTGCGAAGCTACGTAGATGATATAGAGGCTCGTGTAGTCGTATGAGACTAGTTGAAATTCAATCGCACTACACAAGACTATATAATACACATACAAAATTTTGAACGATTAGGCGTCAAGAAAAACACAAATAAAATGGAAGGTAACAATTGACAATCGTTGTTGTACCTAAAGTCGTGTTCACAGCTATACGTCGTATGTTGTGTGGTGTTCAAAAGTCGAGTTTGGTTTGACTTACGGTAGATCATGGTCAGTGAATATTACCACGATTACAACAGCCAATTAAAATACGATGTAAAGAACATGACACGACGTAGACGCCGTAGCTGTAACCTAAATCTATACATGATCCAATCGTAGTAAGCGCCATCCAGGTGATCACCGGACATCAACAGTAACCCGTATCATTTGTCGATCACATGAACTGTCAAATAGTAGTTTCTCACGGATACGCGGTCATAGGAAAAATTGAACAACGCGTTTATGAAACGGGCAGCCAAAGATCAGGTTAAAATCTCAGATAAAAAACTGTAATACATAGGTTTATCCGTCACCGAATTGGTCACAATAATTCATAATGTTTGTATACTTATTAGTTGTTATAAAGCTATAAATTATTTTCATAACTACTTTTATCATAAAATAATTGATTTTAAAGCATTTATAACTAATGATTACGTTATAATTATTATTAATTTTTTTTTTAAATAACCGTTGATGTTGTAGCCCTTGGGAATCGCTACGCCAGTTATAATATTTACTTATTATTTTGTTTCTTAATAAAATACATAAATATACATGAATTAAATAATAATATTTTTATGTATTTTATTACTCAGAAAACGTACTATTTTGTAAGCCATTTAAGAGTTCGATATAAGTATTCTTTATTCTTTCACACATTAACGTGGGAACGTTTTTCATTAACCCTATCCTGCGGGCTTGTAGGCCGCTAGTACATATTTTATGATATTATGATGTCATGCCGGTACTACTGTCGTAATTTTGAAAGTTAAGTCAGAAACACCACGGTAAAGAATAATAGAGATATCATAGGTTTATTATGTCATAATATTGTTCTCACGTCATATTTTAAAAACAGTTTCCGTTCACTTTGTTTGACCCCATACCTAATACTCGTACTGTTATACACGGGGTAAACGGTCATACCGCCTTATAAAAATGTTGATCATTTTAAATAGTCGTACATTTTCATCCCGTTTTACTAAAATTCTGATCACCCAGAAACACGCGTGTGGAACTAATGTAAAAAAATATACACGTAAACGTATTATAATAAAACGCTATGAAAAAATTTTCGATACTCGCCGGCCCTCCGTACATGATATTATTATAATAATAATAAATAAATATATATCTCTACCTTTGTGGCTTTGTAATGCTAACTGTAAGAAAAGAATGTCGCACCACGTGACACATCTGATGCTATATTATATTTATACATTATTATTATTATTATTATTATCGTTGTCATATATATAATACCATATATAGCTGTAATAGGCCGCTACGTGGTTGTTTGTGCGCGAGTCGAGTCGCGGAGAGCTGGAAGTCCGTTCTCGGCGGGACATTCTCGCGGATATATAATATAATATTGTTATTATCATTGTATAAACGGTTTTTTTCCTTTGCGTTCTCATCATCGTCATCCTCCTCCTCCTCCACCGCTTGTCACGCGTTATTCCACTGGCATACCTGCCACAGTGTAAGACGTGTTTAGAATGTTTATATATATATATATATGTATGTATACACACACCTATATATTATGTGTATACAAGCGACGGCGATGACTACTTATACGTATGACATGAGCCGATTTTCACAATGAAATGGCGTAATTTTTCTACGTTTCACATTTTTTTTATCAGGACAAACACGATATAAATTATTATAGTCCGCTGTCAAAACAATTTGATTTAATTTTAAACGTCAATATATAGATAAACGTGGGTGGGAGCGCAATAAGTCGGTTACTTATTATGTACAGAGCTTAAGCGGATTTATCGTGTATAATATTATATATTTAGTATATATGTATTCAGTGTTTTAATGTACTATTGACTATAAAATATAATAATGCTTTGATGGTCCATAAGAATGAACTGCGTTCTCAGTATTTTTTAATATTATACTTCATAAATTATAATATCTATAGGTACTATTTATTGGACCCAAGTGACTAAAAAATACCATGTACAATATGTAAAATATATGCCATATAATTTTGAGTTTTGAAAATTTTGCGTTAGAAAGTATAAAATGTTGATTTATCAACATTTTATATTTAATAAACAATCAATAAATGTATGTATAAAAGTATAGCACTGCTTCGAATGATTTAAAAACAGTTATAATGATGCAATTAGTTTTCCTAGAAGTATAATATTATCTTTAATTTAACATGTTTTGCACTTGACAATAAGGTATTTACATCTAAAATATATCTATAAATATTTAACATATTATTAAAAACCTAGTCTTAGTGTAAACATTATATTTTATTATTTTAATACTAAATACAACAAAAAATTATATGTTTTCATTATGAATAATAAGCACGATTTTGCTAAACCTACCTTGATGTTTATTAATTTTACGTAATTACTATGGTTAATAATTCGTGAAAGTTGTTCAAAAATTGTGGGGCTGATTTGCGTAGGAAAAAACTCGTGAACAATATTATGCGAAGTATTTTTCGAACGGAATATTAAATAATTATACGTGTTTTAATTAGAAACACCGCATTGGAACAATGACGACCGTTGATTGTCCGTTTCGTGAATGGAAATAAATAGAACTGTAGGCACTACACGCCATATTACAAGTATATACGGTGCATTATAAAATGTTATATACAACTATATGGCCACTTCTGTTTTTTTTTTCATTCGAAATTCGAGCGCAAAGTTTTTAATTTTTGTTTTCACCCTCGTGTGCGTACTGAGTACTGACCTATAGCTGGTCTACGCTCTTATTTAAATAATATCATTTTTAGTCATCGGACACTAATTATATAGTCCCCGCTTAAGAGGTCTCTCTTATCTCACTGTGCACAACCACACATTTATGTGTATATATATATATATATATGTATAAACACGCGGATTTTATTGTGCTTTCACTTAAAAATAAAAAACACAAACACACAGAGGTTCTACGGGGGTGGCACGCAACCTGTCTTGTAGTCGATATCGCTTTGAGTCCGATAAGTTTTAAAAGTGGTTGCATATAAGTGCAGGTTTTTAGACTACTTTTATGTTATATATATATATACACCTACAGCTATATTATACGCTGGAAATTCTTGTGAAAAGAGTAAATAGGCATATTATATAAAATACGATGGGATTTTGAAATCCCTATTTTGTATAGCATATATTATATATAGATTTATACACATATATGATATAATTTATACTATATTATTATAGAGACGTCCGAACCACAGAATTCATCGCCACGGCATACAATAAAAAAAATATATATATATATATTTACCTTACCCTATCGTTGTTATAGAAATCTCACATAGTATTGTGTTACGCTCAAATGTATAATACAATATATCATATACATACATACCAACTTCGTACCAAAAGAAAGTGATCCGTCTTGTGTCAGAACTTCGCGTCGGATAAGGAACACGGACACAGGATCCTATAAATATATACATTCAGATGACATACAGCTGAACTAACGCGATCTTATATTATATTATACTATAGGTAATATCTTTACGAGCTGTTGTAGGTCATAAACGCACTGCGCACTGTGAAGTGATTTTGAATGGCGAATATTGGACAAATTTACGTTTAAATTGTATTTAACATTTTAAATAATATACAAAATCCTTGTGGCATACTTTGTATACACACTTATTATAATTTTATAAAATATACTTTCTTATTATTTATTACTATATGACAAACAATTTTATGAGTATATCGCCAAAAGGGTTATAAACCATAGTAACTTATTTTTATAAAGTATAAATAGCTAAATATGATATACCTATATATTAGCTAGTGGTATACCGGTATAATAATCATACATTTTTAAATTAAAAAAGAGCATAGTAAAAGTGATTTTAAATAATATAAAGCAGATAGATAGGTAGTTAGATTAAAGAATATACGTAAACGACTAAATAGTCCAAAAGTGAAAATCGTTAAGTATTAAAATTTAAAATACAATTAAAACTGTGTAAATTCATACGGTATATTAATTTATTAATGGATAAAAATTTTAAATAAGCTAAATAGTTTTTAAAAATTGGGAAACAACACAAATGAGAATAATAATTGTATTACCAATATATTTTAGTAGGTACATCTGAATATAGATATAAACGAAGCTCGTTTCATCGGGTTTACACTTTGTCGTAATTTCACCTATTATAGCTGAATGCTGATACCTAATTGAACTGTAATGCACAATTGCATTGTAAATATTATTAAAATTAAAAAGATTTTATAATATTTTTATCAATAACGGTGTTTTGTATGACGTGAAGTGTTTTATTTCAAAAGTTGTTTAAACCCGAAGTTAGGTGTTTATAGTATTATTACTTATTAGTCATCATTGGTAATTGCAGTTATACATCAGAGTTGTTGGCTAGTTACAATTTTAAGTTGTATGATAAAACATTGATTATCATCACAGTAAGTTTTATTATGTTTTCAAAAACATGTAAATACAATATGTCCTAAAAAACGCATCAGTGTTTTAAGAACAATTAAAACACAAACAGATTTACCCGAAACCTATACCTCTTGTATATAATTTAATTTATTTATGTATCTACAATTTTAAATTGTTGTGTTCAAATAATATACGTATTATATTTTATCAGAATTAATAAGATTTTTCGTTATTTTTATTTATTTTCTTCGTTCACCTTTTTCCTTATTCTACAAGAGTGGCGGACGCTCATGTTTATATTAAATTCATATACGTATATTATACATATTATATTAAAAGGGAATTCATGCATGTATATAAACAGGACGTTGCCCCTAAATCCTCACCACCCCGTTTGCCCTTAACGTTTCAACCGTCACATCGCACTGGAGGTATGGTGGAGGGAAACTCGAGTCGACAACCCGAAAACGAGACCCTCTGCACACCATCACCGGTTCTGACTTTTATCCTCCCTGGTATATCGCGCGCGTATACCATTAACCAAATTGACTGTGGACGGCCGCCACCTTACATATAACCCTCCATACTCCTTTTGCCGCCCCTTACCCAGCACTCGCCGAAGAGCATAAACAAGACGTAAGTCGTGCGAAAAACCTTCCCGAGAGGGATTGACTTACATGTATATATATATGTGTGTGTGTGTGTGCGTATATTTATAATATTATATGTATATAATAAGCGCTATTCGATAACCAACAGCGAAGTGCTTTTAGCGCCGAATAAACGCCGGTGAACTGGGAAACGTTATTATACATATAAACTATATAGGTGATTGTTTTAATGCTTTATTAGACGCGAATTTTCGTGATTTTACTCTTTTTTTTTATAGAAATTGGGAATATAATTTATATAATATAAACCTTAGGTATTTATATCTTTAATTTATGAACAAAATATTATATTAATTATCATAATTTATAATATATATATTTTGTTTTTTACATAAACAAAATCAATCTACCGTATTACTAATAGAAAAATATATCTTATATGGTAATATGCATAGATTATAAAAATCCTCAGAAATAGAGGCCGATATACGTCTCCTCTAAAAAACAAAGTGATTTAACAAATTCATTACAATGATCTACTCAATGACTAAGAACACTAAAAATCTACAATGTGCCATGCAGAGTGACATCACGGGTTTTAATTTTTGTATTATACTTTGATATTACTTTATTCTAAAGTACTCGTATGTTTTAACATTTTAAATATTAAGCGAAAATAATAAAATGCTTTTAAGTCGTACATTAGTGAAAGTGTGGAGAAGTTAGGGAGTTATGAAAAAAATATCTTGCGTATTTATATCATCAGTGCAGTATTGTATATGATTATCAGTAGAATAATACGGCGTGTGTAACACACGGTATTTTGCTATCAAATTAGGTTGTACATACCTATAATAGTAAAAACATATAACTAGTTATAACTTATAAGTAATAACCAAATTAAGATTGTGAAAAATATGATAAAGTAATAAACCAGAATCGTTAACAAGTTTTAATGTAATATAAGCTATTGGCAATTATATGATAGTATCATATTAATATCATTTAAAATCGCAGTACTCGTGAGGCATTAATCATTTGCGTTTTGATAATTATTTCGATTCACGAATACCAGACATGGCGGGTAGCCACGATTACATCACTATGTATCATTAATATTCTTGTACGTATCATTTGTAATTGTAATTTGCATCGCCATTAAAAATCGACAGCGAACCAGTTTGGCGACTAAACAGTACGGGTGTTTGTTTAGTATAAGACGACGTGCGAGGAAGGCCTGTGGCCTGGGGTTGTCGAGGAACTGAGACGATCAAAATATAATATTTTACACAGTATCGTGTCCTAAACACGTATTTGGTCCAGAAAAAACAAGTATCGCCGACTCGCCGTTGTATAATAATATTAATAATAGTAAAATATTAAAATAATAAAATATAGCGCGAAATTACGTTTTAAAGTGACGCTACAGTGATCACAGAAAAGTTTTGTATTCATATAATATGTGTGCACCTATATTAATTATATTAAGGTAATAGGTATTAATCAGTGGTGCGGACTTGATGCGATGGCCACTTTTTACATCTGCATATTTAATATAGATACACGCGTGAATGCATTACAATGTTAGAGAACTGTAGCTTTATTTTCTGTATCTTATATATATATATATATTTATATACATATACATTAGACATACATCAGTGGTCTATACTAACTATCTAGAAAAATATCTATCATTATTGATATGATTATTGTATAGTGTTTTCTTTCTTCTGAGAAAAATTATTATTATATTCATGTTTTTACAATATCATGTGTTTACTATGCGTTATTTTAGTTTGAAATACTTGGGAAAGAGCTCTAAAGTTGATGTTCTCACAAAATAGATTGGAAATTAATTACCGATTATTACTGTTTTATTATGAATGTTAATTAATTTGATAATAATAATAAAAAGAAATCCAATATTTATAGAAATATCCCCTATTTCATTTAATCCACAATGCTCACCAAAACTAAAAAAAATATAATATTATTTTAAAACAGTTATACAATTTTTAGAATTTAATACTCACACTACACGTGGATGACATATACTACAATATCTATAGCAGGGGTCGGCAACCTACGGATCTTAAGTTGCGGTTCTCTAGGTTTACACGCACAAATAATTATTTCATTATCAAAAAAAAAAATAAAATAAAATATTTCATCATATAAAAAAAAAATATATATATATATTATTTATTATTATACTTTTGTTGCATTTAAGAATATGAAATACCTGCACAGGTCATCGTAATCCACTAAAATTAAAAGTGTGTATAATACATACAGGAAACCCATATTTTTATATATTAATATAAACTACTAGCGATAAATGATTGATAATAATATTATTTGGCGTATAAATTTGTTTATTTTAAATCAAAAATCAATTATACATAAGCAAATATTAAAATATTGAGACGATCATTTTTAGTAACTCTTTAAAAATTGGGAAATTATGTAAATTGTAGCTTTTGGGTCTGCTGTCTCAAAAGGTTGTCTACCCCCTGACCTATAGTAACTGTAACCATAATGATTTCATATAAACACTCATCTAAATGTCAGTGTTTGCATTTCACCATTGATCTGCGTGGGGGAAGTAAGGGTGAATTTATGAATAGTGAATTAAATTACATCAAGAGATTTTATCGTTACAAACATTTCTTTTTCTTGAAAAAATCTTTTATCAAATACATTATTGTTTTATCGTTGGTAAACATTGTGCGTTTTATTTCATATTTCAGACAGTCTATTTTATTTTAAAAATACCTATCCAAAACAAAATGTCGCATACACGAGTTGCTGTATACTAATAAGTATAATACTCATAATAGTATACCATGTATAATATATCGGTATACACTACCTTCATATACTACTTACACGATAAACATTAAACCGCGACATTTCGGACGAGGATCGTGTGAACGTTAATAATAATAATAAAATAGAATTCTTTTAAAACAAAAAATTAACACGGCTGCGCGTCCCCCGGGTCGCGGATCGGACTGACAGACAATAAACAGTGTACTTATTTCGAGCATTAGCCCATACTCTAGCGTCGTGTGTAGCCGTCGTAGTGGAGTTTCGTTATCGGTCACCGACATCTGACAGGCAGTCGGCGCTGGTGGCCGGTCGGCCTGTCAAGTGCAGTACAAGTGCAGTCATGGTAGTATGTATATACACTATAGAGTACAGTACAGTATATTTCATGTATATTATTTTATTATTATTATTATTATTATTATAATATGTAGGTAGGTACACGCGTCGTATAATATTAAAATAGTAGCAAGTATATCCGCGTGAATATTATTTTGCCATCGCCGTACATACACACGCACATGTGTAGACCGTAGATATAGGGTAATGTTATTTTTATTATTTTCTTGACACGTTTCTTTCTTTATATATATCTATCTGACCAGAAACCACGATCATTGCGTTTTTATATAACTCGAAGGACTATTAATCAAAATTTATAGCTACATAAAAAGGACTACATTGATTTCCCGCTTTTTTTTTTTATTATTACAAGATTACTTATTTTTATTTAACTTACCAATGCAGAATGTTTGTCCATAAATTTAAATTTACGTAAACACCATATACCAGAATATTATTATACAACAATATTATAATATGTATATAAAGTATATCGTTTGCATGTAACTAACGTTTTGATAAAAGTTCTTGGTTATTATTAAAATTTCAAATACCTATATACTTATATTAATTAATTAAATAAAAACCAAGTGTTTCATGACAAAAATATTTTTATCATAATGAAACACTTGGTTTTTTTTAGTACATATATATATACTTAACCATATTTTTGATTGTCAAATAATAACTAAATTATATAATAGATACATTACCCTATGTGACATACCTTTCTAACTTTGCCTTATATATAATATATACTTGTATATTGTATAATTTAACATGGTCAGTTGGTTGCGGAGTACCACAGCGTTTGTCACGCGAACCGCTGAACCACAACCATTTTCGCACAAAATCGTTTTAAATGAAAAAGCACCAAATTAAAATAAATCAAAACAAATTAAAAATTCCAAAAAATATACTTCCCCGAGAAAAACAGTGATCGTAGATACCTATATACATACATTATGAATACAACTAATAGAGTTATTATTATATACTGTATGAATTATCTTAGTCGAAATTTAAAATAATGGATATTAATTATGCTTATTGTAATCACAATTCATAATTAACAGAAAACAATCGTATAAGTAAAAAAAAAAAATATAATGTCGTCACTGAGTGAACAATTCTATCATTTCGCAACAACCTCGTAAATAAAACAGTCTGGTCAGCTTCCTAATGGCCAGACAGTACTTTCCCATAGCATGCTAAATCTGTGGAACCAAGTTATTCGTCAAGCACATCATCTTAAACTGCCTAGATTACATATTTACAATATCGGTTGTAATACAGAATATCCCACAACCTCGACACCGCACAAACCACATCACGAACATAAACTAGACGGTTAGACCTATTCCATTTTCTCAAACAAACAAATATATGCAACTTAAATTTAAAAAAATAGCATCATGTCATCCAATTGTAAATTTTAACCTATTGTAAAACATCACATAACTAATGGCGTTTGTTGCTGATGTATATTTCGGATCAATAAAAAAAAAAGACAGTCTGTTCTTGGCAACTAAATTCTTACACGAAAGAGCTCGTCTTAGCCACTGTTCCAGACACACATTCAGTTGACTTTGGGTTCAGTACTTAGCTTTATTTTAAGTCATAAAAATATTTTAAAAACAGTCTTTTAGTCTTTTAATTCTTATAGCCAAAGGTAAGAAGCAATTCATTTATTTGTCATATTCTATTCTATACAATTCTCTAACCAACATTCAACTTATATTACTAAATTACTCATTGTACATTTTAATTATTAAATATAATATCCTATTGTGTACTTTTATAGCCGTTTAATATAGATATTAAAGTAGTATGCAATGCGTAAATTATAGTATATTTACATTATAGATATATTATATGCGCATCGTATCTCTGTGTGATAAAACTCAAAAAATGTAATAGAACTATGAAATTTGAAATTTATTCTTCGGAGTGTACAATTATTGCTACAGGTTAAGTTTTTTTAACAGTTAAGTATGTTTTCAATAAGATTTTTCGGCTTTAATAATTGTTTTAATGATTATTCTAGCAATGCCCCCTTCTTGAAACCAGCCTGTGTCGTCGATGGTAATTTTACAGATGTTACGTGTGCTTTTGAATTCAAGGCTTTTACCAAAATTAACTAGAATTCATAACATCAAAATCTATATAATCTAAATGTCTTTTTTGTTCAAATTGCAAATATTTATTTTTCGTGATAATAATTTTATGTGATATCTTTTTGTACCTATGTATGTTTGTTATTGTTTTAATTTTCTTGTTTTTAATTCTTTAGTAATAATAATATTATTAAACAGAATATGTTTTAACTTTTTAGAAAAATAACATTTCATGATTTAAACAACTATAATTTATGAAGTTATGTTATAAGTAGATAACAATCATATCATAGTAGTATTTTATGAAAATATGAAATGAAATAATATTTTTAGAATAATATCCTATAAATGAAATATACTCCTAACTTTTAAATTCAATTTTGGGGGGAGATAATGAATATTTTAATACCTGCACTGAACCAGAAATTTGAAAATTTGAATAAATAATTTGAGTAATAAACCTTGATTTTAATTCTATTTAATTATTAAATTTAAAAAAAATAAATATGCTCATAACATACGAAAATACAATATAATAAATCCATATACTAATACATAATTTATACATTATAATTTGTTATAATATAACGCTATATATATTATATATAGCGTAGATATCCTTCATTTGTCGCAGATAGATATTAAATATTGTATTTTTAATATGATTTATGTATCTAATGGACTTATTGAAGGTTGTTAATATTATTAAATACCAATAATTACAATAATAAAAATAATTTATATTACTAGTACGATAGACACATTTAACTCTTAACCATTCCATGCCCTACACTAAAAACAATATAATATTATTACATGAAGTATAATAACACTCAAAAAGACACACTGTGTTTATGTACACCACATAATTGCATAACATCTGCAGATACAAAAATATAAAACCAAACGAATTTTTAGTGCATTTATAGTTTAAATTTTTACGCTTTCTTTTAGGCGTTGTGGCACGTGATTGCCGTGAAGGCATACACAACAAGCTCACTCTTGCTGTACTTTGTCGTCGTCGGTAATAACCCGTACCCGACTAGGGAGAAAAATGGTATAAACGTTAAGTGGTACTCCGTGTAAATTAATCACGGTTCAAATGATCGCCGCACTCGCGTTTATCGTTTAACACGTAATTTTTTTCTTTTCCCTTGTATCTATACTCGCCACACAAACCAGTTTTGTACATAAAAAATATAAATAATAAAATTCAAACCTAAACCACACACACAACGATCAGCGGTAACCAAAATACCAGTTGCTCATATACTTAATGTTACGTACGACGGTAAGTGTGATATTATAAAAAGCACAGAGCTTACGCCTCTATTTATATATACAAAATGGTCTTTACCCGTTTATCATAAATAAATAAATAAATATAAACATATTTAATATTTATGAAATTACCTATGGTGTATAGTACGTTGATAATACATATATTGATAAATTGTACTAATTATTGTACTCGTGACCCGTGCAAATGTATAAAATAAAAATGCTCTAGCGGCGGCGAATCAATATCGACGAAATAGTCAACCCTATATCTGTACACGTATTACGTAGGTATATATATACAATTTGTAGTATGATTAATAAACAACCAAAACCTCAATGGTTATGAGCTCGATATTATCTATAGATAATGGGCACCTTTTCCATAATATATCTTCAAATCCGTGTAAGTTTATACGTACATTGCGGATAATATAATATACCGTTCTCCGCCTGCACCATCGCCACTGTCGTTGTACCGGTATAAGTGACGTGTAAGCGCGTCTTGTGTACATATATGTGTGTATGCATGGGCACCTAAATACTATGGTATATCATGCGTATATCTGATATTATAGTGGTCGTCATGTGCACTCCTCTATACGTATGTGATATTATATTATGTACAACTTCACTGCGATCCAAATACGATCGGACAAACTGGTTTCCGATACGAATGTTTGACGTGTGCATTATAATATTGTAATATACGTTTTAAACTCGTCTCAGACCGCGTGCGTAGTAGGTTGTTGGTATAAAGTATAGGTATATTATATATGTATTATATACGACATCGCGACCGTTCGGGAGAAATAATAATAATAATAAAAAAAAAAAAATGAAAAATATTATAAAACTCGACCGAGGTACAAGCCGCGCGGGCGTATATATTATAAAATATATAAGGCCTGGGAACATGCGCGTGCTTGTGTGTGTCATTCACGTTGTGCGGACCAGAAGACTTTGGACAGTTCAGATAAGGTTGAATGGGAGAGCTCTAGAAGCCATCGGTTCTTCGCTGCTGTGCGCGTACGTACATATTATATATATATATATTATGTATATTGAAACAGATACGAGAAAATATGTTATCCAAAAACGGACGTGGTGTAAAAAAAAAACGACGATGACGCCGAAGAGGAGATAAACATAGGTACGCTTGGCCGGTTTATTAATATTACCGTATAAATTATTATTTATTATACGTATATATGTAATAATATATTATAAACGTGGAATTATTGACGCCGCCGTCGTTGCTGCTGCGGTATTCTTTTTTTATTATATAAAACTCACTGTCAGCGTCGATTACAGGCGCCACGTTTCACCGCGCGCGCTAAGGACTATAATACACGTATTCGACTTTATATAGGTATTTTTATATATATATATATTATAATATGCGCCTATGGCTTACACACCAAACGATATTTCGAAACTATATATTTCACATATAATAAGCGTGTGTGCGTGTTTGTTTGTATAATATACGAAACCGATACGTCGATTCAAATATCGTTAAGTGATCGGACGGTGAATACCTCTTTAGAGCTTTAGCCAATACTCTCTGAGTAAAATAGGTGTGAAATAAGATTAAGTTTGACTCGCAAGTCACACCGATTTATTACATATACATATATTATGTATAATAATATAATATGCATATTATGTTTAAAAACAATTAGGTTTTTCCCATCGCAGGTATTTTCGTCGTGCAATTTTCCGTTCTCTTTTCGGTCAGAAGATGAGCCACCGTTAATGTGTGTGTGTGGTATGACTATATTCAACGATTTCGGTTTGAAAATAATAAAACATCTTACGGAATGATTGCACTAGTGATGCACTAGAAAAACGAGCGCTTGCTGGTATTAGAATGTTGAAATCACATATCATAACACAATAATTAAAAGCAAACGAGACCGAATAGGATGAAAAAAACAACTTAATCTGCTGTCAATCTGTTATTTTTTTTCTTCAGAAGGCTATTCAATACATTAAGATGAAATATGCGCGCACAAATATCAACTACAGCAGCCCACCTTCAGGCGCGTAATTCTTATATTTATATACTTATATAATATATTATCTATCTATATGTGTGTATGTGTGTGTGTGTGAGTGTTATATTATATAGATATGTGACTACTGTCTATATAACATAACACATTTATTAGACTAACCCGCTTATATATATATATATATATATTAATAACGTATAAACATAGCAGCTGGTCTATAATTCAAATTTTATACGGCGATAATATGGTTATGACTAGGGCAAAGAATTTGTAGCATTTGCATTTTTTCATAGTAGATAGTAGGAACTTCAAAACATAGTCCATCTAAAACGAAATTCATTTCATACATTATAAAGTTCAAGTATACAATATTTTTGTAGAATTTTTTTGTACTTTATTGTGATATTACATGAATAAATGTATTTTTGGTACTTTTGAGTCAGTTTTTTTAGATTTTAGATTTAGTTAAGCAAAGATAAACAACTATAGATGTAATTATATACAGCAATAATAAATATCTACACAAATAGGTGCTTTTAGTAATTATGTCATCATATTCAAATAATTTAGGTTATTTAAGAGTATCTATAAGTTAATAACATTTTTACTAAAACATTATTAACTCGAACATTTAATTAAATTTTATAATTATTTATTGGTTAACTGTTAATATATTTCATTGCTGATAAAGAACATGTATTTGATAAAATAATTTGAAATTAATATTTTCAATAATTTTAATAAAATATTTTTTGAAGATCAATATATATTTTGATTTATTTTTATTAAGTTGGGTTTTTTTTATGATGTAAATACGGTGCAATAACATAAAAGTACATAGAATATTTATATATTTACCTGCTAAAATTAGACGGTTTTTTTTTTACTCGAGTGATTAGAATATGCTGTAATTATTGATAGCTTTTGAGTAAAAAAAGATAACAATATACAAATTTAATATTTATGTGCATTTATATTAAAGTAAAAGTAAAAAAAAATCTTTGCCTTACAATAATATATTTAATTTTACTAGATTATAGTGAACAAGAATTATATTTTGTCGAGGCATCGGTAAAAATTGAATGACTGGTTAGAGGTCCTTCTGCTGTCATTGATGGAGAATGAATAAATATTGTAAATTTTATTATAACTGTTGAAAAAATTAATAGCTTTTGGTAAACAATATAGATCAGTCGATGTTGAAATTAGCCAATCAAACTCCGATATTATAATAAACAAGTAGATAAAAAATTTTGTTTGGCTACCTTTAAATAGCATCATTAAACATGCTTATCGCATTATAATTCAATATTGTAGATTATTTTAATTAATCATTCAAAACAAATTAGATAAAATAATTTAATCATAACACATTTTTTTAATTACATCTTAACACTCGGGCGATATTTCGTTATATTTTCTTATTTTTATTTTACCTAGGTAGACTCCAATCAAAACCAAGACCAAAATAATTTTTCATTGATAATATACTACCAAACTTTATTTATATACCAACTCATTTTATAGCTAGCAGAGCGAGATTTCACAATTTTTAAGTATACCTTTAAGTATTTCTAAGTTACCAATTTAATAAACAATTTCGATTTATTTTATTAATTGTACACATTTGTTATTATATTATTATACATGAATGCATTAAGAAATTATGGTTTTATGTAAATTTAACTATACCCTATGAAAACAAATACAAATATTATATAGTTACAGGATTTTGAATTTCACTCAAAATCGATAGAAATTTTTTAGATGTAATCTAATGATATTTTAAAACATTTATGATTTATTTACGTCAATGCGCATTTTTTTCGTACAGTAAAACAAATAAAATTCGCGTGAACTCGTCATTATGGCATTCCATCGTGCAGCACGATCATTAATTATATCTAATTATATTATCTATTCCACACTTAAATCTACTAAAAATCTCAGTTTAACTTACAGCCAGTTCATGATGTACCCTACAACCGTGAACACATAACATAATATTTACATAGGGTATGATATTTCCAAGCGGTTTTGTTCGTCCACCGAATGGAATTTTTGTCCGTCAGGGTTGCGCGCAAGGATCGTTCGCTCATATATATATATATATATATACGGCTATCTGCAGTTTTGAAAATTATACAATTAATTCCCTCGGGAGGAAGAGATTAAATTCTATGTATAATATTATTGTCTGAGAAAATGCGTCGTCCGTGACCTAAGTGTATATACACATTCATATATATATATATATATATATTACACATGAACACGGATAGTATCATATATAGGTATTGATATACACACGCGCGCGCACATATATATATATATATATATTATGCGTGACTACGGTATACAAAAATATCGCCTGTCAAAATATTACACGACGTTCATTAATAAAGGTCGCGTCACCTGTTGGGCCAGACGCTGCTTACACATACTGTGTACCGGGTGGTCGCGGTATTGTCGTCGTACAGTTTTTGGTGACTCGGCAGATATTTACACTTGCTGCAACAGGGAACTCTAATAGCACGCAACCGGTGGTGGTTTTTTTTAAACATAAATACCAAAACTCATGTATTGCGCACAATAAATATTATAATATAATAATAATGCTAAAAACTTGTTCAGGTCAAGTCTATCGGGTGTCTATATTTAATGCGTGTATACTATACTGTAACCTATATTGACTTGGTTTTTTTTTTCTTAATATTTGAGTTGGAAACATACACCCGACTCTATACAGAGTGTAGTATACGATTGTGTTTAATGGATATTAAACACAATCATCCCCATTCTATCCATTAATGCACTTAATCGAATTCTGTCGTCGTTGAAGAAATACAATTTTTTAGTAAAATTGTCGTGCTTATAATATTCTAATTTTATTGATCAGAGCAAACTGACTGTAATTTTTGTGGTTAGGTAAATGTGTAAAATGTTTTTGATACATGAGTATTAACGCGAAGGACGTTTAAGGAATTTTGATTCGATATTTCAGCCAGTTCAGGACAGTCAATTTGAGAATTGAGTAACTTGCATTATAGTTAGAGAACATTATTAAACTTTCTTTACTTTAAAGTGATTCGAGATTAAAATTAATTGTTAATTGTTCGAGAGTACACATATTATAATATATTTGTTATATTCCAGTAAATTTAAAAATCCCAGCCCGTATTTTTCTTTGTATAATATGAGTGCATAGAATTTTCATAAATAGGGCCAAGATAATCGATACATATTTGATCAGCACTTTTTAAATAGTTATATTTTAGCAACGTATGCTCGACAAGATCGATAATAGGTATTATGTATGTATAATGCAGTTTGTCTTTTGCAATTTAATATTCATTCACTATATTATGATATTAAGTACATAGTATTATGTTTTATGGTTAATTATTATTGTGTACAGACTAGTTTTATCGTCTAATCTGAAAGTAAATATGCGACCTTGAGCGTAGTTTACTAGTTTATAAAGTAGGACGATTAGCGAAATCCAGTCTTATAATATGTCAATTGAAAATAAAAATATGACGCGTCGTAAAAGAAACATCAAACACGGCTACATAATATTATAGTTTAGAAATATTGGATTACATAATAGATGAATAATGTACGTCATCGTGATGTACCATTAACATAAATATTTAAAGGCAGGTTTTAGTAATCCAGTTTCTGAAAATCTAAGTCGAAATTACAGCATAATATTCATAAAGATTAATTTTGATTGTATATAAAATTATGTTAAAAACATCATATATATCCGTAAAAGCTGTATACAGACGGCCGTGGTTAATATTTCATATTAAACACCGCTACATTACCGGTTCGCATCACATTATCATTATATTATACTCAAGTCACGTCGTTCCTATTACGAATGCACACTGACAACTAATTAGTTATTACCTTAATCAGAAGTCAGATGTGACGTAATTATACAACAATAATATTTAATAAACAACCCCGTGAATAATGTTTTAATAATAGAATATAATTATTATTATTTATTAATGGAATTAAATTTATATATTTTAATATTTCTTTACATGTTTATAAGTGTGTATTTATATGAGTGTACTCGGGGATGTATACATAAATGTATGATTACAATAATTACGACAAAATATATTCACTTACTCATATTACACATATGTATATATACATACATATTATTAGTGCAACGTAAATCGCAATACTCGTCATCTTCAATTCCGTTCAATAAACTTTAAACGCGTAGGCATACAAATATACAATGCCATATACATTTATAGAAGTACGTCCACTTCGAAATTGACAGTTTATATATTATATCTCTCAATCTGTTGAAGGTTTACAACATTGAATATTCGATATTGCATATATGCGTGAGTGTTTGTATCTTTTTAGATTTAAATCCACGTCATACTTGTATATACGTACAATATTAAATTTGCTTAACATTGATTTGGAACTGTGATAGGCGTTCAGCCCTATAACTCCTATATACCAAAAATAAGTAATTACGCGATTGAATGAATGAGGATCTCCATCAAACGGACAACAATTATTTCCTCCACGATGATTGTAATAGAAACGTTTGTTCTTATTGAGGTGAATTTGTGATGCGTTGTTTTCCAAAACATTTATTTGCCAAATTTAATATAATAAGTAATACGTTATTACTATAATCACGATAATAATAACTAATAACGATTTGTACATAGGTATGACCACGTGCATTGTGTAACCAATACTAGTTATCATGATTTTGTGATTTTTTATTTGTACCATCGGTACCAATGTACCTACGCCTATTAAAATTTAAAATACACATATAATACGACGCTATAAACCATATTTTGTATTGCGTATGCTGTTAGACCTGCATAAACAATATTTAATTTAATATAACATAATAATATGTGTAGTCGTACGGACTCCAAACGAAATGAATAAATCACGAATGAATGAATGAAGATCAAGTGGGCGTCGAGAAAAAGTGGTGTTTCCTAAGCGGTTGATTGTTTGACGGAAGCGTTCGTCGAGGGGTTGAGACGGCCCCAGCGCTCCAATGGTTATGAATAGCGTGTTGTTAGGGGGGAGGGTGGGAGGGTGGGAGGGGTGTTAGACAGCAGATGTCCTCCGTCCTGTCCGCGAAAGGGTTGTGATGTATCGTGTGTCAACTTAACTTTAATTCGACGCGTTATTAACGCTCGTGTTAATATTAGATATCTATGTACATAGGTGTAAATACACACAATCTATATACAATATAAACACACACACACACACACACACACACATATATATATATATATATATAATATATTACTATAGAAACGCAATGCGCACAGGACTCGGTTACATGCGTTTGTTTCGAAATTTGTTCAATTTTAACGACGGTCGTAACGGTTAATACAACATATTATTAAATGATTCGAACCGATGCTGAACCCACATAAAATATGTGAATATGTGAGTGATGTGTTTAAAGGAGCCACCTCCTTATAGCGTTTATTAATTGTTTAAAAACGACGTGGATACATAAGCACAGTTGTAGGTGGGGCTGACAAGAGAAGGGATGCACAGGACCTTTATATTTTATTCGATCCTCCTCAAAATAACATGATAAGTTATTTACTTAAACTAGGTATATTACACGAAATTTACGTAATGAATAAGAATTTGACGGACTTGATTTCTAAACGGAATATTGAAAAATATTTAAAATATCAACTAAAAACTCAATATGCTATTGAATAAAATTGCAAACAAAGACAGGAGAATTGATTTTATGTAGATATATAGATACTTACTATTAGTCATTCTTTTTTAGTTTATTTGAAATGGTTTTGTATTATTTTGGCTCACTCTAAATCGAAGAGCTAGTTGCGCCATGTGTAACAATAAATAATACACATAATACATGTGCGTGTCGGGCGTCGGCTGAATGTTCAGACATTTTTTTTTTGTCTTTCCACTGAATATTTTTCATATTATTAATAATCAGGACAAGAGTTAAATCACCACGGAACCACTTGCTACTGTCGGTAATACTTTACGTATACATATTATACCTACATAAAACGTGTTAAATTTATTGTTTTAAATAGTACATTAAATATTAAATATATAGTATAGGCAGTACATATATTACATATTTACGTCAGAAATCGTTTTCAACAGCTACATATTTATTATCTGTTACTCGTTTTCGCTTGATTTATTGTGATTAGTTGTCGCATTTGATTAGTTTCATATATTAGTCAGTATTATCAGTTATCACGGCTGTCCAAATACTACACAAAAAACCGCTTCGGAGTAAATGAAGTCACCGATTTTTAACATGAAAATTCATATCAATCGTACTTATTATAAGAATTTCACTGTGTGCCAATTATTTTTGTTGATGGGCTCTAGAACGCTGGATAATAATAATTATAATGAAATATACCTTTATTCATTTATTTGGGTCTTAAATTTTAAGCTAAAATTGAATTATGTACCATGATCCTAATACTTACCATACATATATATACGTCACTGTACAATATCTAATAGCAAAATAGAGTAATATCTATGTATTGTATCGATTGATATTTGATATCCTACTAAAATTGAACCTGAATATATCAATTTGAAACAAAATTTAAAATACAAAACAACTAGTAGTTCATTCGTTCTAGAATATTAAATACGTATAGTTTTTACGTCACATTTTCCATCATATTTTAAAACAATTGTCAAAATATAAAAAACACGTGTTATATTAAAAATATATATTTCAAATAAATTCAGTGATTTTCAGCACATGGATTTCGATGTTAATTTTTAAAAACTTAATTAATGATTTTTTTTTTTTAGTAATTATAAGGGTACAAAATATAATATGAAATACTATAAATTTAAAAATATTAGCACATGTCAACAAAAATAAATTAAATGTATTATATGATTATTGATGTTCATAGTCTTTATACAATTTACAATACTACTCGTATATTTCTGTTTACAGTATAACATATTTTTACGGGTTGAATATAAAGTTATTCACAGAACCATACGACTGTCCATCGCAATATTATAATAGTTAAATATACATGTGAATATGTGATAAAAACGACTAGCGGTGTTATTACTTATTATTCGTTAAAATATTTGACTTATTTCAACTCCTTTTATATAAAATCAAGTATTTGACACATTAAATATAAAAGATTGAGTTTACCGATTATAAAAATAAAGATTATAACATGATTGTTTTGTGATTACAACGTTCTATTTAGAGCAGTATAATTGAAGTCCAGGCAGTTTGTACTTTCTATGCATCCTTCATTTCGAATATTTAATTTAAATTTGTTTGTGATTCACTCCCTTTGAATTTACCCCAAAATATAACAGGGAGTGCAGGGTACACGCTGACACCCTCCAATCGTGGTTTTATGGAATCATACCGATGCCAAGCTTTGTACATTCAATAGTGGAAAAAAATGCTTGCTATTGCTCTTACTATAAAAAAAGTTATTCATATTTTACACATAAGGTATACAGCTGAGATATGCCAACACGTCATTATTCGTACTAAAAGTTTGAAACCAAAACTGTTAGTTTATATTGTTACTACTCGTTCGGTTAAAAAATGTTCGTTAATGCTCCACCCCTAAAAATGTTATTCATATTTCGTGCAGGGGTAGGCTGCCAAGGGATATGACAGTACCTCACTTCCATTTAAAATTTTTGGTTCAGACGACCCAGACATGTGCCATTCGTTTATGTCTGTAGTTCCGCCATTTTGGGTTCTATAGTAAGTTATCTTTTGAATTCTCCCCTAGTATTATCATTGGGGGATGTAGGGGACGTGACAGATCTTCTAGCCCTTATACATGTTTAGGCCCAGACCGATGACCGCTAATTCGATTTAGAACACTTACAAAAACAATTTTACCAACAGTTATTTTTGAGATACTTAAAGCATACTTTGGTTATTGATTTATAAAAAGTAATTACATTTTTAATAATAAAAATTAAAAACTCTATAAAATCGTAAAACATATATTTTCATAATTCCATATTAAACGAAAAATTGTAAACATATTTTTGAAAATTGTATTGTTTAAATAATAATATAATACACACTCATTAAAAATAAAAAAATATTTAGAAGTTCTTTTCTGAATTATATAAAATGATTAAATAACTAAAATCCATTTTTTAAATAAATTTTACTAGTTTTCTTCGTATTTTTTCTTTATACTTTATAAAGTAACCATTATTTACCGAAAATGGAGTTAAAAAAATGACATTTCTAAAACTATAAAATATATAATATATAGCAACATAAGCTATTAATACATATGTTGACAAAAATAAAATAATATAAAAACTAAAACATTTCATACGTTTTGCATCTTAAGAAATAGTATACCTCTGAGAATTGCTTCCGTTGATAACATCCCTATGGGTTCGCATTGGCGTTACGTTGCCGGTTTAAATATTGTGATATTTAAACAATTGTATAAATAATCCATTTGGTGTCGGGATAAAAATTTCAAATGACTGCGAAATGCGATTTTTTTTTACATTTTGTTATACTTACTGAAAATAGTCTGAGTTATACAATATAACACTCAGTAAATACATAAAGATCAATAATATAGGTATACACTATGCATCAATAATGTTCAATATAGTGTATTTTTTGTATCACATTGGACAATTGCATTTTACCCTGTTAATTAAATGTAAACACGCAATTAATTTGTTTAATAACTTGGAATAGTACGTTTACAATACGCGAGATCATACAGTTATGGACTTGTTATTTATTATTGTTATTATTATTACAGTACCACCAAATACTTGTATTTGAATGAAATTTCTTTAGTGATAAATGCACAACACTACACATAATACATAAATAATAGTCTAATATTTCAATTGATTAATGTCATACAATAATACAATATACAATTTCGTCGCGTAAAATATGCATTATACATATTTAAATATACAGCGGTCATTTCACGAAAGCATTTAACATGTTATAATCACACAATAAGAACCGTGATACATTTCGACGTCTTTCAAATTTCGTGTTTGCTCGTGGTGTCATAACGCCGTTGAGATTTATTTCGCTTGTAATCAGCTGAGAATACGACCAGAGATTCTCGCGTAACTGCATCTATATAATATACTTAATATATATAATAGGACATAGGTGGTACACCACTGCACACGCTCGCATTAGCCCCGAAGACATTTCGGTTTCTGTCCACCCAGTCATCAATCACAGACAAGGGATATTAAAGGAAAACAATCCCCCCAAGCAGCGAGTGTGAGCGTGTGCTTTGTGTGTGTGTGTGTGTGTGTGTGTGTGTGTGTGTGTTTAGTTCCCAGTTTCTTTTGACTTTTGTACGTATATACACGTCGTGCGTGATGCGTATTATATACCAGGGAAACCCGTGTATACGATTCCCAAGAGAGTTGCGGTGACACTTATGGTTATCGGTGTATACGCACGGTGTACACGAATATCGTATACGTGTATGTGGGGTACAGGCTACTCCGGTTCGGTTGATTCCAATACGTGAAAAATTGACATTTTCGTTTAGACCCTCGCGAAAGCGCGTCGCTATGTAATAATAAACACACAAACACACATACATACTAAGCGATACAATACAATATATATTTTACACGTATAATGTTATTTATTGGACTGCAGCGGTCAAAGTCGTGACTCAAAATAAATGGCGAGATATTACAATTTTGTGAATAATCTACACATAATAATAATAATAATAATACTTAATATATAATTGCGTAAAAGGACACATAGATATATAAAAAAAAATTTATTTATTTATATACGTAAATCCTCTTCAAATCCATTCTAACATATAGACTATAAGAGTATAGGTATTAGTTACAACACAAGTGTGTGTAAACTACATAACGTTTCTCATTGCTTCTCTGCAACATTACGTTGATCACACAGTATTACAAAAAGCACTTAGTATAAGTATTGGAAGTTTATTTCGACTTACCAAGTTGTTTTAAAATATATAAGTGTATGCCTAAACTATTGTTTTTATAAATATAAAACTTACATATACATATTACCATTGTACCTACCCAACCCTTCTAAAATATTAATACATAATAATAAATAAAAATATACCAATTAGATTATAGTGTTCTACACATATTTATATCATATATTTAATTTAATCTCTGACTAATTAATAGATAAATCATCATTGTAGCAGAATATATTTTGTCTTATATTCTCATTGTATATCCGGCGACGCGTGATTAATTTAACAACAACAGTAAAACTAAAAATATAATTATGCGTATAATACGCCTGTCAAAATGACTTATCAGTTCTTATAATGTTTAGTATAAAAACCGGTCCTATAGTAAATTTCTAGGGCTAAGGATTTTATTCGTTATAATAGTGATATCTCTTATTAAAAGCAATATTGTGTTTTACATTATTATTATTATATTATTTACATACACATATTATATAGGTATAGTTATTTATTTGATTGTATATTCAAAAAAATGTAATTGTTATTACTTATGTTACCAATTATATTTAGAAATTTTAATGTGTCCCGTAAAAATATGATATACTATACTGCGTTACTATGAGTAATAATGTACTATATATATTGGATATGATAAAATAAACTATATAAAAATATGGTTAAATGTGTAATAGCCAATTGGCAATAAGTATAGGCAGATGCTTCGAAATAGTTTATAACCCATTTTTGATTATTGGAAGCGTATCGTTCACTTCATCTGGTATTGATGAATAAGCGAATGAAAAAATGTCCAGAACCATATATATTATTATAATATAATATGATTTCAGACTTGCGTATACACAAACTAATTTTTCATCATAGCCACACATCACGAACTATATACGTTGGCTACTACATATTATGATGTATACGAACTACAGTGTCAATTTAATAATGTGAAAATCGTGTACGTGTACCTACACGCGCGTGCTGAATTTTGCGATGTACAACAGCAGGTTTCATCGTCTCTTACTCGTCACGCGGACACCGACGGGCCGTATAGTTTTCCCGTAATGTAATGTATAACCGCAGTTTTCTACAAACACGCATAATATACACACATAGAAAAACATAATTTATAATATATACGTACCTATGGGCTATGATACGAGTTTTTAATAATCCAACGTGTTATCGTCTCCCTTACACCGATGCTCTTAATATTTTGATTTATCAAACGTACCAAAACGTACGCTGCCAAGACCGTCTAAAAACTCTCAAAATCCAATATGATTATACTCTTTACGTTGACAATATAAATATTTAATTATAAATCATGCGATAAATGTTTGATAAAACGTGACCAATATGCGTTTATTATATTTATATATAATAATGATTTAACGCGCGTTATTGCGTCAACTACAGGTATACAATTTAATAATTTTTATCACTGACGGTGAAACAATATAGACAAAAACAAAACATATACTTATTTATTTATTTTTTTATTACAAACCGTTCATACAAAATCGTATATTGCATTATTATTATTCCGTCAACGTTGTTGCGGAAAATATATTTTGGCTAAGTACATAACAAATGTTTCGTTTGGTAGATTGTCGAATTGTATTTATTCCTGCAGCAACAATTTTATTGAAGTACTGACAAAATATTATATACACTATATTATATACCTATAGATTTTACTAGATTTATAGTTTTATAAAAAACTAAATATTATATAATATAAATTTAGGTATTACGTCGTATAATAAAGTAATATGCGTATATATTATAGACTGTTGGTATCTCGACAATATTTTATCATCTAAGTGGTGGAAACATATGAAATAAATAACAAAAACGGAAACAATATATTCTTGCGCAAGTTACATGTAGTAACGGTCGTCATTTTTACGAAATGGTCGAAAGACCATAATTTATCTACGTGGAGTTTTCTGGGTAAAAGCGAAATGATTAAACAGACGTGAAAGCTGTACGGGCATTTTCTCTCCCTATCCTATTTGGGAAGTATGTTTAGACGAATCAAAACAAATCCGTCTTTTTTAACTGGATGGAACGAATTAGTGTCTACGCCCCGAAACTAAGTGATTTATCAGAGTTTCACCATCGGTCATTTAGCTTAAGGGAAGAGCGCAGATATAAAGTTTAAACGAAAAAATGAATTCAGAGTTTTGGACAAAGTATATATACTATGTATATAGAAACGTACATTTGGCATTGCTTTTAAAACTTTCCCAAACGGTTTTCAACACTTTAGGCTGTTCTTACACTATACATATACCTGTTATGTGGTCTCTGCAAAAGTAAAACACATTGCTGATTTAATAATGTGCACATAATATGTCGTGGTGGACCTTATGGATCGCCCAAGGGATATGCTATTTTTTTCGAATCCCAACTATAGCAGCGGTCATTAAAAAGCAACCCTACGATTCTCGTATATTTGGCCCCTGTATACAAATCAAAAATATAATAATTGATGCGTTTATACATTTTTATCACTTTTAAAACAGCCCTTTCGTATAGTTATACAATCATCGCAAATCAAATACACCTACCTACTTAAATTCTGATAAATTACGTCAACCTGTTATAGTACAAAAGAAATATATAGATAGGTAGGTAGCTTTTAACCGCAGAATAGTGCGCTATACCTGCACCGCCCAACTCATTCGGTTTCCCACACAGTCCCGTAAATTAACCAACGATCTTAATTTTAGTTTTTTTGTTTTACAAATTATGATACAGTTATTACGTTTTGATTCATAGCCTAACTTTACTACGTTAAAGTCTCAATTATTATACGCATTAAATGGTGTATGATTCCGATTGAATAATTGTGTGTGCAAATAATTTCATTAAAATTATAATTTATAGTGTATATTATGTACTTAATAGCGAGAGATAAAAATAATTTTAGTATAAGCATTATATGATTTTTTTAAATTTAAATAAATGTCACACATTTTTTTAAATTTTTATTTGTTATAAATTATACACAATCTGTACCAGTAGGTACAATAAGATTATGAGCTATGTGAAAAAAAGAAAGAAAACATGAACAATTTGAATGGAGAAGCAACCCATTGATGACACTTCATGGGTTACATGTTTTAAAAAAAATTTAAAAATATGTTACTTTATGATTTAGGAATCTAATGAAAAAGAGCCAAATATTCCATTATAACGTTGTTTTTTATACGAGAATGAAAAGTAGGTTTAGATTAGCATTCAATAACATTATATTCATTACTTGAAAAATAATTGACAACTCGTTTTAAATATTTTTAAAAGAAATTTGATTTGACATTTTGTTGGTGCTACACCAACAACAGCTTCGTGAGTATCGGTTATAATGTATCAATGTAATGTTTTATTATAATCAGAGTGAGTTTTAAAACAACTTAGGTAGACATGGTAAAATTATATTTTTATTATGAAAAATGATAGTGATAATTCATCGCTGTAAATATTATTCTCAATTCATAATAATATAATATCATTAACGAGTTGTTGGCCATCGTTTGTCTTTATCAGTTATTTAGGTAATTTTATAATAGGTTCCATGACATAAATTTCGTGTTACCGCTATTGATTAGCATTATTAATTATTGTCGCTACCAAAATTCCACCCAAAAGTTCTAACGAAAAGTTTTGCATGAAAAAAAGTATTGTCATGTATTACAAGTTGTAATTTACCACCCTTAATCTATACTTATATAATTACGTGTTACCTGTACTGTTGCAGTGATGAAAACCGAATACCATCATCACCATCAGCACCAAATGCAGGCGGCCAACACGGCGGCGGTGGCGTTCGGCGGCACTCAGTCTATGATGTCGGCGGCCGGTCACCACCAAGGCCTGCAGATATCGGCTGCGGACGCGTCTCGCGTCGGCGGCGGCGGCGGTGGACAGCAACAACAGCAGCTGCAAAACATGTTGAACCAGTCACCGGTTTCCGTGACCCGTTCGCAGGCAATCGGCGGCGGCGGTGGCGGTTGCGGCGGCAGCAGCGCGGCCATGATGCTGATGAACAACACTGGCCGGACAAACTTCACCAACAAGCAGCTCACCGAGCTGGAGAAGGAGTTCCACTTCAACCGGTACCTCACGCGGGCCCGGCGGATCGAGATCGCGTCCGCGCTGCAGCTCAACGAGACTCAAGTGAAGATATGGTTCCAAAACCGGCGGATGAAACAGAAGAAACGGCAGCGGGAGGGCTTGCTGCCGGTGGCCCAGCAACAGCACCACCTACAGCAACAGCAACAGCAGGAGACCATGCACCTGAGCGGCGCGAGCAGCACCAGCAACTCGCCGACCGCGTCCTCGAACGTGTAATGTCCGGACCACTGAGCACAGGATCCAGTGGCCGCGAGTTATAAAATAATATGAAAGCGTGTGACCCAGCGGCACACATTACCTCATACCCGTGTACTAATCCTTTGACGACCGTTTTTAGAGGTTGTGCCGACGCGCGTTTCATCATAAAATTTGCTCATCAAAGGGTTATCATACGAGACGACGATAGATCAAATTGTGCGCGCTGTTGTGATCCGATTGTGAAACGTACACACGCGTATACATCTACGTAGACGTCCGCCGCCCGCGCGTCCCCGTCGTTGTAGATTCCGCGACACCGTAGCCTGTAATCGAATAATAACATACCGTCCGTTGGTACTATATCATAACGAATCTGATGTACACGCTTTTTTATCTATCCGATTTTCTATCTCATATTTTCTGGTAATCTGGCATATGTTGAATCTGATCGCCAAACTCTAATCTAACCCTCTATCATGTACCTCGAAATATATGCAATAGAAATATGGCATATTGTAATGTAATGGTACTATAAAACGTGTGGTTGTGTATAAAAATTATTGTTGTGTTTTGTGACTGGCGCCCGTTGAAGAATAATAAAACGATTTGAGTAATAGATCGAAAACCATGATGTGTTACACTACATTGTGAAAATAAAATATTATATTTAAAAATTATGCAATGTTAATGCATACAACAAAATTATACAACTATGTGATAAAAATTAAATTAAAACTAAAAACAAAATATCTTCAATTCCGACGTCTAATATACAGTGAGTGTATACTGATATCGATCAAGAGTATTTTTTTTTTCTAATATGCCAAACAGTCGCAAAATATCGAAAAACATAACTTATATATTAAAAGTAACATTTTGAGTTATATTTTTTTTATTGACTTACTATAATACATTTGTTATTTTATTTAGCTAGGCACATTAATTAAGTGTAATTGAAAGCATTTTATGAAAACACACGAAAGTGCTAGAAAATCGTTCATCGTATATCAATTATCAATTACGTATTTATACATAATTATATGGTATTTGTTAAATTTTATCAGTATGGAAAATAATAAATTCATATTATTCATTTATAAATCACAAAAACGAGTTTATCTGCTATTAATTGAAGAAATCATAAAAGTATAATTTTAATAATCACTATTATTGTATAGTATTATAGCATAAAAGTGATAAACAATGTATTACCACATTTCACAATCGGCGATCAAAACGCGCTTTTTAACAATTAATCTGTTATTGTATGATGGCGGTCGCGTTTTCTTTAGTTCCTATATAATATTTGTATTATTATTATTATTATTATTATTATTATATTTATATTACATAATTACATAGTTATAATATGACTTATTACGTGTTTAATTATGTAGTAATGCATATGTAAAGACTGTACAGTACCTATACATTATACAATTATGACTATGTCATTGCACGTACCTATCCAAACAATTTTAAATTTTAATGTTATACACAATATCCTCCAGTACAGTTTTTAATTTGTATGATAAATTATATCATAGTATAATCGTTAAATATCTAACATATTCGTATGAGAAATGGCCTATTATAGGTATAAATGCGTTTATTATATTTATTACTGTACCGCAAGAGTTTGAAAACAGTATTTCTCCTCTGATTGCAATTTACTGAGATTAAAATAAAAAAATATTAATTAATCGACAATTTTGTATGGACTTAATATTTTGACAATGTTAAACTATATTATACATTTGTAGTGTGAAAGTATCTATTCAAATATGGTTTATTAATTATATTAAGTATGTACAATGGGGATTATAGAACACGATTTCGAATAATAATATGTAATTATATTCGTGTTATGATTTATATAATATAATACCTATGTATACTATATATTAATTGTGTTGTACTATTTGTAGTGGACGATATGTATTATAAAATAAAGAAAAAACAAACAAATCATAATATATTACTTGGCAAATGTTTTTTTTTTACATATCCACGATAAAATGGAAACACCCAAACACCTCAAACCAATACTGAGACTTATTTAGACCTAAATATTTTAATATAAAGTTTCATTATTTATATTATTAGATTTTTTTTTTTAATACTTGAATTTCAAGTGTATGCAATACACCACTTTTTTCAAAATAAACAGCAACCATCCTTTTTCAACTATTTTTCTTTGTATTGCTTATGAAATTTAGTAATCGATCCAACCTCCTTATAGTAATGTTGAAATATTATTTGAATGTCCAACGTAATAAGTTATTATTTTTAATTGGTATTATTAAGCTGAGTATAACTAAATTTTTTGTTAGACCACATATTTAATTATACCTTTATGATCTAATAAATTCTTGAAAAACATAATTGTAATATACTATATTATAAATAATGTAATTTGTAGATTATAGACGTGTAGACATTACATTATTCGCAATTATAGGCCACAAAGTTATTACAAAAACTAAGGGAGAAAATAATAAAGTTTAAAAATATGTTTAAAAGTATGACAAAAAATGGAGCGAAAAACTTTAAAGGTTTGTATTATATAATAAGCTATATTGGTTCACAATTCAATATTATATTTATGCAACAACATTTTTAAGAATATATAATCAGACCAAGACGAAGAATGACAATGATACTTTGCTGTAAAGAAAAAAATTAATAATTTATAAAAATATTTATGTATATCAAAAGTAACAAATTTTAACAAAACTTGATATAAAAAAAATAATATTTTACGTTTAAAAAATATTAGGTATCTATAGGTGTATATGATACCCGACTACATCGCATTATTTCAAGTAAACGTATTTTTGGACGTCGAAAGTTTTAAACACGCATTATTTATTTATTGATATAAACGCCTATAAAGCTTTAATACAACTAAGATAAATTTACAATAAAGACTTAAATAAACACACTGGTTAAAAAATGAATATAATAGTATAAGATTTTATAATAATTGTTAAGTATTAATAATAGATTTAACATTAAGTAACAATTAATTAATGTACAATATCAATTGAATTTACGAATAAAAATTTGTAATAATTTGTATGATATTTACGCGTTGTTTCACACCAGTTGACTCGATAAAACGAACAACGTCGTGCAATCGGCGATGGACCTGAACAGGATGCATCTATTATGTATAATAAGTATATGGGTTATAATATATAAACGTTTAGGCACCAAAAACGTTCTTCAAGCCCGCTCCGTTTAGGGACCGGAGTCCAAATTTCTAACTAGACACGCGCACACATAAATAATCTGTATGCATTTACATTATACGTTTATGTAATAATACGCATACACGCCGCCGCCCGCCAATGGCGTACAAGCGAAGGGACGCCGTCGCCGTGGACAATAGAGATCGAGCGGCGAGAATTGAACGACTCTCATCGTCCGACGGACCACTTTTTCGTCTCCTCTGCCACTCGCCACTCTCTCGCCGGCCGATCATCGCAAGGGGCCGAAAGCAAGCAATAGGGACCGGACATTTTAATCTACCATTATGTGTCCCTGCTGCCTGTCTGCACGCCTCGCGTATATTATGTACATATATATTACACACGCACACGCGGACGTGCGGATGACTTTATCCTTGTATACGCGTCGATATAAGGTGAGTGAGAGAGAGAGGGATAGAGAGAGAGAAAGAGAGAGAGCGAGAGAGTATGTTTCGTCGGAGAGTGTCGGGTGTGAGCGAGAGAGTGTCTCGGATAGTTTTGGGGAGGGTGCGATAGTGTTTGGGGGGGAGGGTGAAACACTCATACACGAAGTATAAAAAAAAAAAATGAGAGAGAGGAAAAAAGAGTAAAAATAAAACACAATGGGGGTCCGCCGGTCACGGCGTTATCGGGGGTGGTTGCGGGCTGCAGGGGCGAACAGGCAGTGGCAGTGAGTGGCAGTCGGCTGATAATAATGATGGATTATGAGAGACCCCGCGCCCGCGAGAGTTTCCCCCCGGGGGCGACCCGGTGCATGTGCGCAGAAAGTGGCGTGTGTATTATTATTATTATTATTATTATTATTACACACTCACACACACACACTCTTGCATATACACACAGGGACCCGCAAAAACCTACGTCAAAACTGCTCTACGACCTTTGCACATCGCGCCAACAGCTCCCACCTATATATAATACGTTTAATATATGTATATATACCTATACAGCTATCGTGTTCTATACATACGACGCCGTCTGTTATGTTATTATTATTATTATATTTTTCAGAGAATTTTCGGTTATTTCGATTATATATTTTTTTTCGCCGTTTCGTTCGCCTTTACTACTACCATTATTTCGCGCGTTATTTTCATCATGCAATGTATTTTGGCGAGTGCGCGTTCGAACTTTCGAATTCTTTAATGTAACCACGTGATGTGTTTTGATAATATATTTAATAATAATGCATTGTACTATACGAATTTATATAAATATACCTGGATATGACGATGGATCAGCTTGGCACCATTATAAATAATCGCACATTTTTTACATTCTTACCGAACAGACGTTTAATTGTTTTTCTTTAGCATTACAATATACCTAGTTAATACTCATACAAAGAAAATTCATGCTCCAAAAGTATCATGTCATATATCAGAAAAATTATCGATTTGAAGTGTAATCCAAATTACATTAAGACTTTAATTTAATTTAAACTTTAACGCTATCCCAATGATAATTACAATTTGTAGGTCAAAGATTTTTATTTTTTTGTATAGGTTTAGGTAAGTCTTTTATAATTTATCATATGATAGTTTATATGATACTATTGTAGGCTGGCAAAAATTCACTCTGACCAAGTGAAACTATAAAATAAACCATATCCAGTGTACTTAAGATTTTGTAAATGTTTCGTTAGGATTTGTACATATGCATGACGCGAATATATGTCCGAATCGAGTCATGTAAATAAAACATTTACACGTTTATAGCTTTGACAATTAACAACCTGATGTAAAAATAATCCAAAGGACTTTTAGAATACAGTGTATTAACTTTTAATTGAAAACGTTATATTGGAATGTAGTACCATTGATTATAAATACTAGTATTTAGCACGTATATGTGTTACAGGCTAAGTAGGTAGATAACTAGTAGCAATGTTTAGACTACTCAAAGTATAAATGCAGTTAATTTTCAAGCATTGTTTAAAGATTAAAAATTTAAAAAAAAAAGATTTTTTAAGTAGTGTTATAATTCAATGCATTAAAAACGCGTGTTTCTGTGTATTAAAATTCAAAAGTACTTCGTCATGGAGTAATAGATGTTTCAATTTTAGTTCAATGATAATTCATTGCATATTCGTACAAAAAAACTGTTCTTAGTGGAAACGGTGTGTCTACCACTATTTCTAAAAATATTTTTTAAATATTTACGTATATTTTATGTATGTATAAATAAATATCACATTTTGTTAAAATCAGTACTTTAAATGAAAAAGTTTCTTTAGTAATTTTATAGTTTTCTAATATCATTTAATGAAAAATGTTGAACTCGATTTTCATACTTTTGATATTTAAAACAAAAATTGTATGCATTCTTAACTTCTTAGGAATCAAAAATACCAGCTAAAATCTAAATCTAATTTGCTAGAAACCATTATCACATTTTAAAATGAATGCAATTGTATACAATAAAAGTGTCTGTGTTTTATGTCACTCTTCACTCACAAAAAAAAAAGAAAAAATACAAATCATTGTAATATTGTTAATTGTATCCTCTTTATTTATAATACACGATTAGTAGAGTTCAATCTGAAGTATTCCATGGTTACTATCCCATTATAGTTTGTAAATAATATTATAAAATTATAAAAAAACTTCTTTTATACGATACAGCATTACCTCGTGAAGAATTAATATGTTAAATTACCTTTCTAATTAATCACGAAAACCAACTTTATACAAATTATAATTGCTTATCTAATTTTTTTATACTTTTTAGAACTTTTATCTAGTATAATTTGTAATATAAAGATTTTGATAAATTAATAATAACTACTACTTACACTAAAACTAAAAAACAATAATATATTTAATTTAATTTATTCATAATATAATGAAACTGTGTTTAAAATTATCATTAAATAACTTGGTAAAAAATTATCTTGAAGAATGATAGCATTAAATATACTAAGGAAGAATGGTATAATATCTTTAAGAATTTGATATCTATACTGACTATACTAGTCGAGAACAAAAAACAATCCGTCATTTCATCGGAAATTGCTAAATATTGACATTTATTTTATTCCTATTCCGGTAATAGTGTAAATACGCATGCGAAAAATAATTTAACCACTTACAGTCTATACAATAATACTGTTATACTAAAGTCCGTAATGGGGTTTTAAATATATGTTGATCGTAAATAATTTTGACTGAAAACCTTAAGTAACCACGGGTTATAACAAAATAAATGCTTTTCAATAACTAATTTAATATAGTGTATTTAATATAGACCTTTCTGGGATTTTAAAACGATACTTTTGCTACCTCAGTTAATGCTACTGCTGAGACTCAAGTAAAATAAGAGGTAGACATTTTTTTTTTTTGAAGTTTGATTTGTTCGTTTATTGCAAATCCAATATACTAGCAGTATAACAATACATATATATTTTCATTTTCTATTACAATAAATTTCAATTACTTGACTTTGGTACTTCTTAAGTATGAAACACTTAGAGAATACATTGAATATCTCTGTAATCTATACAAATATTACTTAAGAATAATAAAAACGTTATAACTGTCATTAACACTTTTTGAACTTTTTCCATATATATATTCTACAACACTGGATTGAACTCATCTTAGTTTGAATTTATATTGAAAATATGTTGTTATTTTTGAGTAAAAAAAATATAAACAATAACTAGTGTGTATTTATTATCGATAAATATTTTTAAAAAAGCTAATCACAATTATTAATGATATAAATACATGTTTAGTATAATTACAGTTAAGAACAATATAATAAATTGGATAATTGTTGGCAAGAATTAACCAATTTAAAAAATGAGATTACCATACTAACAACTAAATAATAGTGATATAAATGTAGAATTAGAAAATATCCAAATGGAGTGTTCGCTCAAAATAATTTTTCGTACGTAATGATTTATCATTGACTCAAATTCAATATAGTCATAACAATTATGACCCACTTGAATGTGTAATCTCATATCATTATTATACTCTGAATAATGGAATCATTAAGTATCTCTTTACAGGGTGATTCTTTTATCATGAACCACTCATTATTTCAAAAAGTATTCATGTTTTTGAAAATATTTTTTACATTGTTTCAAGTTGTTAAAAAAATCAACGTTTTTTTAAAAAATTATATTTTTAAATATTTTTTATCCTTAATTTTTTTAATTTTTTTAAGTATTTAAAGTTTTGATTTGCTGAGTGGAGTGGCAAAATGTTTGTCAAGTACTTTGCTTGTCTAAACTTTAAATACGTATAACTCATAAACTACTCGCCCTAAATTCGATTTTTATGTATCAAAATATTCAAAAAATTATTTTGCTTTGGAATATAAAATAAAAACTATGTTGTCATTCAAAAAAGTAAAAACTTAAAAACGTATAAGGATAAAAAATATTTAAAAATATAATTTTTAATAAAATCGTTGATTTTTAACCAACTTGAAACTATGTAAAAAAATGTTTTCAAAAACATGAATAGTTTTTGAAATAATGAGCGGTTCATGATAAAAGAATCATCCCATATAGTCAATGATGAGTTACGCTTGACACATAGCTACTATACAGCAGTTCGAATATGGTATTTTTTCAATTTGTTTGATGTATATTTTATTCTTTGATAGAAAAAATTTAAAACTTAATACAAGGTTCCTTCTGAGTTTTTTTTTATCAGTAGCCAAAATAAAAACCAAAAATACGTTATTGAAATTTTTAAACGCCATAAATTAATTTTACAATTGGGTTTTGGATTTTATTAATTATATTTCAAATAAAAATAAATTAAATTACTTAACAAAAAAAGTATTTGTTGTAATCAATATATATTAGGCATTTTTTTATCAGGCATCAATATGTTAACTTTCATCAGTTTGTGACATAATTAAGTCATTATAGTAATTAATTGATTTTATATGTGTATAAGACGTCCATTACGACTTGTATTCTACAAATAAAATATATTTGATATTAACTCATAACATTGTAAAGATGATTGTGAAACAAAAATGAATTAATATATATTTAAACATTATTTAAAAATATTCATGACCACGACATTTTTATTTTATTTGTGTCAAGAATAAATTTTATTTAAAAATAAATAAGAGAAATGAGAAATTTGGTAGGTTGTAAAACGTAAATATAATGTAATGTAAAAAACAAATAGATTAATTTATTTTAAATAATTCAATTTTTTACAGAATTTTATAATTTTATCGCCTTAACATGTAAATTGTATAAAGCTTGATAAAATAATAAAATCATATAACAAGACTTTGTATAGTCATTGTCACGTGTATTGATAATGTAATTTTCTTTCTCTTGCTCGTGGAGAAAAAGCATAAATTGTAAAAAAATATTATCTACGATGTCTATAAAATTATCTATTAACTATTATAATAAGAAATTATCTAAATCTTAATACTAAAATTTGTTGTGATGGGTAAATTATATGTATCTATTAATATACTGCTGGTAAACATACATTTCATCAGCGATGTTCTTTTTTTGGAGTGAACTCCGAACCCATCGGATTCTTCCGGTAACCTAACAAACAGTTATGAGTGACTATCATATTATATGAACAAAATATATTATATGCTACTAGGTTTAACGTATTTGAGTCGAGTCCAGCTCATGAATTGGATTGGAAATGTGTTTCTGCCTGTTTCCAAAATAATCCTTTACGCAGAACGCGCGAGTTAGTATGATATTAAAAAAAAAACATGTTCACTATTAAATACGCGTCCACGATACGGACGAAAGGCGCAAATAAGGGTCAATGTCTGTTTATATATATATATATATAGATATATCTTGAGCAAATTTGACTGATCGGCCGTGGCTGAGAGGGGGTGGGTTTGGCAGAGACTGTCGTAAAGGGACGGATCGAAAAGGATTCCGTGCAGTATTATACGTTATACGCGCGTGCAATGTATATTTTACTTATTATATCCTCCTAGTCGGGCGGGATAAGAATAAAACATGTCAATCGGTAAGAACGCGCGCAATAATAGCGTTCATTGTGCGTGGGCGCGACGCGTACTCGTGGCCGGTGAAATTGCCAAAGAAATCAAAAAAACGCCCGTAAGGTACGTATATATATATATAGCGTATACCACCGCATACGGTATTATGTACGCCACCGCCGGTCGAGTCGACAAAGGCCGCCGATCTGCCGAAGACAAGCCGATCCATCATACATATAGAGACGTCTACATACATAAATATACGGCGGGATACTGTGTGAGTATTGGTGTACAATATATATATTTACACTCGCCGTGTATACGGAGGACCGTGTGCTGCAGAAAGGGCAACTGATATATGGCGTGTTACAAAATTTCCAACACGGTTTTTGTACATCGCATCCCGCTAAATAATAGGTATATAATATAATTTTATTTATATATAAATATAGTATTGCCGCTGTCGTCACCACGTGGGAATCGAGACGAGACTGTTTTGTACTTCTGTACATCGTCGACAGTGCTTCCGTTCCAGTACCTACGAACTGCATAGGTACCTAATAAGTATTATTATTAATATTAGTAAGTTGTTACTCGTTTTAGCAGGTAGTTTGGTATTATAAGACGTCAAATGGGATATAATATGCATATAAATATTATAATATAGAAAACACACCAGTGATATTTTATAAATTCTTGACTGTAGTATGCATTTTGATGTTATATCAACAAATTTAATGCATTTCTAAAGACTTCTACACACTTTAAAAGTTTAAAGTTTAAATCCTATAAATATTCAGAACGAAATATTAATAATATATTAATAACGAATTGTAGTAAAAGTGTCGATTTGAACACAAGAAATATCTTATCTTTGCACACAGTAAGATTTAAAATAATTATTCGTCATATCAGAGTTGGACTTTGTCGATAAAATTAATTACTAATAATAATATCATTTTACAACTCCACTAAAGAAAAACATAATAAATATTAAAATATAATATACATATATTACTTAGTTTAGTAGCATGTTATCATTGTTATCTCATGATTCGAGTGGATAATAATATTTTTATGTATATATATTATGTTTATTGCTTTTTTATTTTATAATAAATAATAATATACTATTATATAAAAACGAATAATAAAATGAATATAAGCCACTAGCCATAACACAAATCATTAAATTCTGTCCATCAACACCCAGACTTTATTGTTTGATCATTTAATAATTAAATTATAATTAAAAATAAACTATAGTAGCAGATACTTAATGAAATACTCAGAATCAGTGGGCAATTGGATGTGACTTTACTAAATGTAAGGAAAATACTTTTAAACTTCTTTTCACATTTATTTTGTTTATTATATTTTATTATAAATGTATTTTAATTTTAAAAGTCACTAGGACTAGTCAAGTAACAATTTTACAAAAATAACAAGTTCCCAAATAATTGTAAATATGCGTTTGAAAAAAACGATAGGTAAATCAATTTTGGGTCTCAAAATAGTTACATTAGGCACTGCCTAACAGTATTTTATGTTATACTGATAATTAATGATATTTTCGTTTATTGTCTAATGTCTATTATATTTCAATCGTTTGTTATTTTCTAATACGTTATCTGTTTTAAAAGTTTGTCATTAACCGATATGTTATCCGCACGCTATTGAATAGTTTTTTAAAGGCTTAAAATTATGATCAAAATTCATTAAGTTTTGAAGCTCTAAATTTTAAACAGAATATATTTTAACATCGTTATTCAATGCGCCGTGATGACCAACATACATTGAAATATTGTTTTATAAAATAAATTGACCCTTTTTGGACTTTTGGCATTTCGGCAATACTTTAATTATTATTGATTATTATTGATACCGAACAAACTTTATATATTTATACTATTGAGATCGTAGAATGAGTATACGCGTAACCACGTAAATAATAATAACGAGTCATTCGTATGATTAAGTATTATACTCATTATTTTTATATTCAGTATTTGGTTTATTTTATTATATTAATAATACTTATAAAGTCATTATACTCACATAGTATTATATATTATGGTCCATTATTTTATGTTATTATTATTTTATACAATGAGATCTATCAATAGTAGTGACTCAAGGTCAGGTTGGCCAAATTGGCTAATGTTTTCATATAGTCCAAAAGCGCAGATTTATACTTTTGAATCTCTGTATAATGGGATAAATGCGCAAAAATACATTTTATTATCTAATACAATGTTGTACACGTTATATTTTAAGTTTCAGTCTAAAATGTTAGGCTTATTTTATTTAGTTCTTAAGTATAATATAGAATTTCTATTTAAAAAATAAGAGCTGTGATCGAATTCAGTTGAAATTTAGTTTTATTGCATCGTATTTTATTATAACAAATTGTATGATTACGAGGAACTATAAAGTTTATACAGTTTATACCTAGATAAAAGGGAATTTTTAGTAACTGTAGATTTATAATTATTTAGCTTATTATCTGACCTTATCATTTTATTTTTGATTAAAGTAATCTGAGTGAAATGATTTAAATCGTATAGCAGATATCTAAAAACATTCAAAAATAAACAATTGAAATGTCATTTACACTTAATAATAAATAAATGTATATTGTGAATAATAATTTTAAGTAGGTACACAACACCCAACAATGGCAAACGGAGATCTTGTGGATATCTTGGGGATGCACAGGTTATTCGTCGACAAATAGTTTGTGACAACGATAACACGACTAAATGTATTTTGAAGTGACCAAAAAAAAAAAAAAATGTTGGCTATGAACAATACAGAACTATTACGCGATGTCTAATATAACCTAGGTATGTCTATAGTATAAGAAAATCAGAAAATTCATATATGTATATACAACATTGAAACACATTTCTATCACACTTATTTCATTAAATGAACTCGTCCAACAATAATTAATCAATAATTTAACTGCGTATAGAAATGAAACATTTTTTCATTTACATAAAGAGTATATCGTACGAAAAACTATTTTTTTTAAAAAAAAACTTGTGTATAGGTTTTTGGGGATGAAGGATTTGTTTTTGAACTTCGAAACTCTACACGCATTGTTAGAAGTGTTGCCGAAACAGTTTACGCACAAAAAACGCGAAATTTTCAATATTCTTTTTTATTGGCCTTTGTCACTTTTTTAAGATTTTGTCGTAATCCGTAAAAGACTAATTTTACGTATTTTTTTGTGTATAGATCGCACGGGAAACTTCTACAAATGTACTACCGTGTATAAAAAACCATTACTTATAACCTAATAATGATACCTACTTATAATATTATATTGTTTTGTTTTACACCGTTGTAAGTCCATATACTATTTTTGAAATAACCACCACAGTTCCACAGTATACACTTTGCAGTTTTTGAAAACCACGAAGCAGCTTGTATATACAGCAAATACTTTCATTTAAATATTATGTTAAATAAACAATATAATATATATTATTATTATAACATTTTTTTTTTATTATTAATTTGACGTATATCGCCGTCGAATAGGTAGGTTTGTTTAGCCAACGTGATAAAGAACTTTTAATATTATGAATGGTTATAAAATAAGATTTCATAAAATGTTAAATATTGATGTAAAACGATAGTTACATTACAATATATTAAATTCAATAGGAATTAAAACTCTTAATACTGGACTACTTCTTTTATAAGAAAATAGTAATATTCTAAAACAACTTAGAAATATTAAAAATAAATTAAATAGACATAACTATTTAGATTTAATCTTCTAATCATATAATTAACAAAATATGATTGGTCAAAAAAGAAAAATGTAATTCATTCAAGAAATTATATTGAAAATACGAGTATCAAACAGAACGAATAATCTATCATATCAATTTTATGAAGATTGTGTCATTGAAAAATCAACCAAAGAACCTTAATAATCTAATAACTTTATAATTTAAAATTTAAAAGAAAACTAATTTTTGGTGTACTTCAAGTTTACCTCCACATGATTATGAGTAATACTAAATTAACTAGTGGCGTAGACATGATTTCTGAGGAGGGGGGGTCAAAAAAAGAAAACGGCATAGCTAAATGGAAGGGGAAAAACTTAACCTCTCAAAACTTTGGTAGTAAAATATAGGAATAAATAAAGAACAATAAATATAATTTGAATTGATTCAAAATTCACATTAAACACACTGTGGAAGATTATCCACTCGAATACTCCATAAAGTCAAAACTTCTGTATTATAAAATTTTACATCATTAAATGTATAAATAAAATAAATAATAATTAAATTAACAAATTTAGTTTTCTCTTTTTTTTTTTGCTAGTTCGTCTAAAAATTTTTTTCACTGTAATTAAAAATTTCTATAAACTACCATAAATGTTTGGCCATTTAACCGTTCTTGTAACAAATACATTTTCATACATTCCATGAGTATTTCTTTTTTTAGATTTCAGATAAATGAATGATATAGGTGTATACTATACGTACTATGTATACGCGGTGAACTTAACCCGTAGCGATAATGATCTCATTTCTCATAACTTAATAATAACGTTTATATCCGATAATATTTTAAAAACAGACTCACAGTTGAGACATAGTATTTTATGGTAATCAGTATTAACAAAATTATCAAAATTGAGTAGATCGATAGATCATATTATCAAAAAAATTACATTACACTAAACACTGTATAATGTAAGGAAAAACAAAAAATAATAAAAAGCCAATGATCGTGGGATCTGACCCCCTACGTCACCCCTTGTATAAGCCACTGAAATGAACTGGGGCACAAACTGGTCATATTTTTTTGCGATGCACTAAGATACAGCACTAATACAACCTATACAAATATAATTGCTTGATGCACTTGGAAGATCCCCTAACATAATACATACTTACTGTACATTCCCTTGTTAGTTTGCTTAACCTCGATCGAAATATGTGAAAAAGAAAACTAGTAATCACTTAAGCAATTTTTTTTATCCAAAACTATCCTATCAGCTAGAGTAATGGTGTTTAGATTTTATGCACGGGAGTTCATTTGCATAAACCTATGGTTAAAGCCAGTTTCCCATAATGTATACGAGGTATAGAACGAAAGTATATATGGGTTTATAATATACGCAACAATATGCTGTGACTATATATAGCTATTACATTATAAATTCAGCATAAATGTATTATAATAATTAATAATAGCTAGTATATAATATGTACCAATATCTATTGACTGCAATTTGTTTCCATTGATGACTTTTTTCCTTAGTTATATTTCTGATCATTATATTATTTTATTTGATAGCCAAATTGTTGGCTAAAAAAACAGTAACACAATAAAAAAAAAAAATGTAATACATTTTATTAATATTAAGTAACCATCCAATACAGACAAGGCACCATACCGTAATGAATATTGGTTTTTAAATAAAAATGATTATGATTGTGAGTAAAAAAAAAATGATTTACAGGGTTAAAAGTATATATTTTAATATCAAATTTTTAATTGATATTATATTAAATGATTATATAAATATTATATTTTTAAAATTTTTTTACACAATTAAATGAATAAAACATAACATTATTTATAGTTATAACTATTAATAAGTCCTTATTTTTTTAAATTACAAAATAAATCTTATTCTAAAGCATACTATTTTTCTAAGAATTTTGGAATTATATTATAATAAATTATAATATTTTATATAATATATTGGTTATATTCGTATCATAAGTTATATGCACACATTTAAATATTAGATGGATAGATTATTAATTTTTATAAAAATTGATATTGTATTGGTATTGATGTTTTTTGAGCATGAAATTATTATTAAAACGTTTAATTATTATCTATTTGAAAAATCTAATGAAAATTAAACCAATATTTTGAAATTGATTATTCATTTTAAATAATGAATAATACTTTAATTTCCCTAAATTCAATCTGATATCAATATCGTGTACGAAATGTAAATTAATATAATATACAATAATCATCAGTAAATATTGAATACTGTAACCTATTAGGACCACTCGTATTTCTCGCATATTCAGTAAGTTTAATTGGTATTTAAAATATGAGTTAACGTCCTCGACGTCGGATGTATTTTAAATGCTAGGTCAAACATTACAATAAAAATTATAAGGGTTTACTAAAAACGTAATGTGTTTATCTCATTTTGAACCGAATATGAAATAATCTGAGTGTAGAGAATTTATTTAAGAATGTGTGAATCTTTTATGTACATGTATATAAAAAAAGGAATTTGAGTGTTGAGAACAAAAATATATTTGATATCTTTTTTATGGTCGAAAGTCACCACTTATCCATGTGTCATGTAGATAGGTACTATAGATAATAGATACCTTATCTATTATTTATGGCAATGCTCTTGATATTGTCGATTCCAAATTCAAACATAGAGCGCTATCTATACTTCAAGTTCAATAATACTTTGTCCGGTAGTCGTATTCAAATACACTATGTGGACAACTAGGTGGCAATACATAAATGATTTACAGTCACATTTTGAAAATGTTCAATTTAAAAGCGAAAAAAATTAAGAAAATGAAAACTTTTATGAAATTATTATTTTTGAAAAATCGAGTGATATATTAAGCTGACAGACTGTATCAGCTTAAACCTCAGAATAGTTTTTCGTACATTACCTATACAATAATAATATAATACATCCATTACAGTGGCCCACTAGACACCTAATGTAAATTAAAGAATACATTTTTATTAATTCACTTGTTCATTAATAAAAATAAATAATGTTAATATTTATATACATTTTTTCAAATATCTTAACTTTTATAAATTAAATTATTTTATTGAAAATAAAATGTTATGAATATTATGATAGTATTTGTTTTTAAATGTTATTTCTGCATATCATTCAACATAATTAATATTATACGTACCTAAAAATATAATAAAGTAATAACTAATAAGTAATAGCAAATAACTCGATCATATTATTAAATTATATTGTTTAAAAAAGGGTAACATTTCTATGTTTTACATAAATTTATTAATGACACTGAGTAATATCGTTGATAAGATGTAATTCTTACATACGAATGCATAAGCTTAATATAATATTCAAAATAATACTGACATTATTAAAAAAACCGGTACAACGATATCAGTGGTTAAATTTATAACCACACGTAAAATGTTTATAAATATTTTTATGGTAGTAATCATTTGACCGACAATACATAGATGGCGCTCGTATATACGAAAACAATAATAAATAAAATTCTAACATTCTAATATAGTGCAATGTCACAATCGAGCTATAACAAACGGCAACTTCAGCAAGTTTGAGATGCAATTATAACAATTTAGATATTATATAGGTTGACGTATATTATTCATCAATGGTGTCCATAAATATAATACGAAACGAATATAAGATAAAACATTAAATATCATTGAAAATTCTTGAAGTAGTGAAGTCACATCAAGTTCTGTCAACACGTCTTTAAATATATGTACCTAACATCTTCGTGGAAATTAATAATACTTTCAATTTTTGAATTATTTATATAAATTGAACCACATAGATTTCAACATTTAAAAAAATAAAAATGTTGACTTGGTTAACCAAAAAACACTATAATTTATTATAATTCATAATTTTAATTAATAACATAATTTATAAAACTTTAATACAGAATAAATTATTTTACCTGAGAGTATCCTATATTCCTATTTCTTTACTTTTATACACATTAAAATTTTCAAAAAATTTATATTAATTTTAAGATATTTAAACTACAAATATATTCATAATATACCTACCTACTAGACACCATATTATCCTTTTCGTAGTTCCTGCGCATACCTAACCTAACTAACTATGGCAGAAATTATCCAATAGACCACATGAAGCGGTTGGTCAAAGAGAGCACCATTTATCATGAGTCATAACTTAAAATATTATAAATTATTGTTACTCATGCTTTATTATTAGTGTTGGCCAACGATATAATTTTCAATATCGATATCGTATTTTTCCCCCCGATATCGTATTGCGATATCGGAAAAATACCGATATCGATATCGAAGCATATTAAAAATTTAAAACATTAAAAGTATAGAATGCATATTATATTATGAGTGTATTGAAAGTATATTAAAAGTATAGAATACATATTGTTTTAATATTATATTATGAGTGTAAATTAATTATTAATTAACAATTATATATTATTTTGTATAAGCTGAAAAGTATCCAATGTATTTAATCAAAAAATTTCTTCTTCGAGCAGTTTTTCCATCAATGTTTCAGAACTTGGGTTCGATTTGAAATATGAATTCAAAAATAACAGTTGATTGAGTCGTTCAGGAGATAATCTATTTCTTTTCTTGGAAATGATTGTTCCAGCTTCGCTAAATAACCGTAAATTTAGATTAAATTGTTTGGTGTGGTGGTTATTTCTTTGGGACATATTAATATCGCCTCGTATCATAATCTACGTTTTTATCTTTATTATATCTATCAGATATAATAATTTATTATATACTCAGTTTAGTGTTTAATCACACCGATATTGCGATATTTTCGATAATTATTTTTAGATATCGATATCGAAATCATTGAAAAAATACCCACGATATCGATATCGTATCGAATTATCGATATCGTTGGCCAACACTATTTATTATCATTGTTATTATCATGCTTAAACTTATATATGTTATTTAAATTTTAAATTGTTGTATAGGGATTCGCCCGTTAATATAAATATAAATAAATAAATAATCACCAATTAATAGTAGCTAGAAATCGTCTATTAAATAAAATAGTAATAATTATAAATTATAATACGATACATGAAATTAGTTTTTGATACAAATTGGTTCAACCTATCAATTATTAACAACTATATTATAATAGAACATACGTGTATAACATAGGTTGACAAACTGCATCTGGCCTATGCAGTGTATTATACACACTACATTATGTGCAACTAAACAATTTAAAATAACGTCTTGCATATTACGAAAAACCTGTGGGCTGTGGATACAGACACGTATACAATTTTTTTTTTTTTTTTTTGGGAAGGGGTTTACAAAATATAGCAATACAAATTGTGCCGCAACATAATAAAACAATTTTTCCTCGTTACTCGAAATTATTTCATGGGGGGATTGAACTCCAAACCCACTGTATACGTTCCCGTGTGGATATAAAATATACACATTTGACAGGTATGTTTTCTTTGAATGCTCCATTATAGGTTAGTAATTTTCTGAAAACTGGCCAAAATCCGTGACGAAGCTTGCAAATATTCGAATGCACTACAAAAAATTTTACTAGGTATACATATATCACAACCATGGTATAAGGTCTGTAACCTCCGCTGTGGACCGTGGTCTATATTTATACACGTTATACCTACGAGATTGCAATATTACTAAACAGTATTTTAGTTCATTTGTCAAGTAAAAAAAAAAAAAAAAATGAAAACTGAGTATCAGTGAGTCTTCAAAGGTATTTTTCCTAAATGTGTCACAATACTCATGAGTTATAACTAGTAACTACTACCTACCTATACTTTGATGTAACTATGTATAAGCCGACGATTATATTACATTATATTACAGATCTCTAGCGTTTTGATATAAGTAAATATATCAATATGTGTTTTCAATCTTGCTACCTGCTTCGGTATAAATACTATTAACTATTAAAATATGCAAAGTATATTTTATAAATAATATGCTCAAACTTTCAAATATGCATAACAAAATTTTGCTTGCGCGCGACAAAGTAATTTTATAATATTTATACAAGTGAACTGATTTAACTTATTTTATTATTTTTTAATAGCAACACTAGGAGGTACGTTTATCTACAAAGTTTATATAAAACAAATATTCCATGAATAATTAAGTGAGTATACCTTATTTATATTTGGTATTAAATTATATTTTATAATTTTAAATAAAAATTTAAGATGTATATACGTACATTTTTTTTTGAAAGTAGGTAATAACATATAGACTAATAGTATAATTACTTATAATTTATAAACATGCAATAATAAACATTATTTTTTTTCCCCCTTCACTAACAAAAAAAGTTTAAGGTGTTCAAAGAACTTCTATGATTATAATTTTTAGTATTTTTCATACCTATATTAGAACCTTTTAAAATGTATAATAAGGCCCCGCAAATCCTACCGTTGTCCCTGCCCTCTCCCTTCAACACATATTCTAATCTTTGATGCAAATACCTGTATGATGTGTATCTATACGCATGGCTGTTTGCCCTTTCACAGTAGAAAAGTCGTAACGATATTATATTATGACAGACAGCTCGTATTGCCTCACACAGTGATGGGTCGTGAGGGGCGATCCGCGCTCTCCACACAACAGCAGCCATGTTTGACATGTTCAAATGATTGCATGCAAGCTTGTTGTCAGCGTCTTGGCGATCGTTTTGGCAGCAGTTGGACGTATAATATTATGAAGTATTATTTCATCATTCTGGGCCCGATATATTTAAATAATAATATAATATAGTCACGCGAAGAGAATCATAACATACCTAAAATTACTTATATATTAAAATGTTATTATAATGTCTAAAATGTATTGTGTAAGATGAGTTAAGAACTGAACTTATTTATGAGTTTATTGAATTCACGTTATAGTAAAAAAAATAAATTTTGTATCTTATATCGTCACCAAAGAAAATTTAAAAACTGTGGAAATATATATTTTTTTATTATTATTTTCAAAATGTCAAGGTTATTGACATTTTTGAATCATTATTGAATGTCCATTTGATAAACGTTTTGATTAGCCCCAATAAATAAATACATTTTAAAATGTTAATCCAATATTATAAATACTATAATATCGAAAATCAAAAATAAAAATAGTATTAATATTGTTAAGGTATAATAATCTATTTAAGATTGGCTATACTTATATTGTTTTTAAAAAGTATAAAACAATTTTTATATTTGACGAACACACATCCGCCCGTTTCACAAAATATGATATTATCTAACATTATCGCCAGGTACGGCCATATATTTATATAAGTAGAGTATTATTTTTTTTTACCCGGAGAGAGACAATAATAATATCCTACAAACACTAAGTGATTTTTTTTAACGGAGTTTTCACATTTATGTCGTATATTTCCTTATACGTATACATAGTAATACTGTTGTAGCTATATAATTTTTATAATTATGTATAGGTACCTTACTACCACAGTACTGCCTACCTAGCTACCTAATCATTATATTTCAGTTTTTTTGGCTATAATTATTATTTATTTTATTATTCGTATTATATATAATAGAAAATGAATGCATGTACCTACTGCAGCAATAAACTATACGAATAATGTAATAGGTATGGTATGATTAAAATATTCTAATTCTTCTATAATAGAATGTTATGTTCTATGGAACAAGTATTTAAAAACAAACGTGTATATTTTATAGTATTTTAATATAATAGTTGTATATTTTGGGTTGTTGGTGTCTCGTTTGAGGAAAATGCATAGATTTAAATTTCAAAAATTGGAAATAATAATAATTTACCTCACCGTAATACTACAAAAATTAGGTTACTTAAATTAAGTATAATAATGTATACGGTTACGATATTACATTAGTATATTATTTTATAGTTATGTATAATATTATTATACATAAATAATAATCGGTAATAATAATAATAATAATATACACGATGGTTATGATAAATTAACTAATAAATTTATATTTATAATATAATACTTAATGAATTAAAAACCAGTGATGTTTACATAGACTATATTAAATAGCCTATCACGTACACTTTTTTTTTACTAATAAATTTCACTAATACATCAGAAATCACTAGTTAATGCTTTAAAAATGAAAAAGTTTTGAACAATTATTATTATTATATAAAGCACCACGCACCACACACAATAACACTATATTATAGCATGTATATTGTGCATTAGTCAAGTGTATGAAATGCGTAAAAGGTATAAGGATTGTATTATTAAGCCACGTATACACATTATACATAATATAATATATAGGATAAAACAATTACTTAACCCTTCGCTCGAAAAGGGACCCTTTTCGATGTCCGCGCGGTTAATGGAATAAAATTGTCTCGGTAAAATAATAATTTTCTTACAACAACAATACAATATATTTTATTAAAACATATACTCGCTCACAAAGTATAATAATACCAGGCATCATATCAAATTATATTAGCACTTAACAGATGCGTGCAAAATAAAAACGTATCATTTTAAAACGTACTTTTTGTTTTTACAACAGAAATTTACATATTAACGTACGCGTGTACTTACGCGACACGCGCGCACTAATAATATATAAGTCGGTATAATAAACCTAAATTAAATCTTATTGTAAAATATAATAGTATACAAGCTATAAAAAGCAAATTTATGGGTTAGTTTAGAAATATTATTCGGATATACAGATATCAATCTGACCGACTGCGAAAAATTCAAATTATTAGAATAAATCTTGATTTTTAGGTGCGTGTATAATAATTTTAAATACTTTTGATTTAATTTAATACAATTAGAATAATACCACGTATTTACCATGCTCTTCATATTTTAACCAACTGCCTGATTATAGTAAAGCGAGTTTGTAATAATATTATTACTACTTATAGTTATAGTAATTCAATTGAAAAGCCGGTTAGGTTAGGTTAAATTATTGCATTTATTTAAATAGAATAATGTCTTTGATCTTTGTATATTTACTAATAATTTTATATTATGAATAATATGGTGTATGTTCAGATCGATATTACAGACGATAATTTTTCACTTTTTTATATTGTAGGTTATAATGTTTATTATATATATTTATTTGAATTCAAATATAATAATTTAATACCGACCGGCTTATTTTTATATAATTTTTAATCAAACTCGACACTTAAAGAGCGTACGGAAAATACGATGCGCGAATCTATATACGATATACCAGAAATATACTACCTTTATACATATACATTTATGTACTTATATACATAACGTTCAGCAATGTTCGACGTTGGAACACCAGCCGATATAGGTGTGTAAATTGTTTGATTTATTATTAATGAACATAGTTTATATGGAAATAATATTATTATAAATATATGTATATACGAAATGCGTGTGTTGTAATAATATTTTGCTTTTACCGTAATTAGCTGCCGCCGTGAAGTTTTCGAAAAATGTGTACACGACAACGGCCTTATACTAATAGTAATAATAATAATAAACTCGTTCATGGAGCTTCGATCGAGTTTACCTACCGTCAAACCGCTCAAAATGTTTGGGAGGCGAAAAAAAATAAAGTTCGATCGCACTTTTGGACCACCGCTGTATCTACAGAGTGTGTACACGACGAAGAGGGAAATATGCAGTACAACTTTAATGGAAAAAAAAATCGTAGGTTCCCATGTAGGTAGAGTTGGCCAACAACACATTTTTTAATTTTTATTTCATACAACCCGCAACGATGATATATGTATAATAAATCATGTTAAAAATACTGTCGGTATATATATTGTTATTCATTACTATTATTATTATTATTTATTATATCAAAAGGATATGGGATTTTAACAATTTAATATTGATATAGTGGTAAGTGGTATACATATTATATTATTATTTTATTTACTTAAAATTCAAAGAGACAATGTCCAATTTACAATATAACTCGCGAGTAGTATACGATTTAGTTATCTAAATACAATGTGTTCCGGAGTGACCGGCCGACGTCATATGAAAGTATACCTAAAATGATGAAGAAATGCCCTTTAAAGAGGGGGTCTAACATTTTTATTTTTTAAGTTATGGGCTAATCAACTTTTTTTAAATAAAACTAAACCTCTCACACATTTTTTTATGTTTCTTCAAAACTTTTCAACATTTTAACATAATTCTTTTTTTATTTTAAAGCTATTTAATAATCCTATCAACCAACATACGCAATTAAACCAGAATTATGCAAATTATTATTATCAACTTGAAAATTAAACATTTTTTATTAAAAGTTAGAACTTTTAAAAATAAATCTCGTATTACTCCAAATAATTCAATATTTAGTATGGGTTATTTGTTTGTGTTTTAATTTAGTGAATAATACCTAGAATACCATATAAGTTCGGTTTTCATAACTTCCATGATTGCAGAGTTATACGCAGCTAAACATCTTTTGATCTTCAGATCTTTTGGGATCGTAATTATTGGCTATTTATAATTTTACTAAACATGATACATAAACTCACCAGAAGCGATATAAATAATTTAATAAGTATAAGTTTATTTTTTAAGAACAAAATGGAACCTAACTAACGAAAAAAAACACAAAATAATAATAATGTAGTTTCATATAAAAATAAATAACAAAGAAATTAATGTTATGTTTATTTAATTAGTTAATCAGATTTTCAAAGTTCCCCACCTGACTGTAAACAAACTTGAACTCTAAATGAAACACATTTGTATAACTAGTTCTTTGTTTTACGACCGATAATCGATTCTACAAAAATTAAGATACTAACCATTAACAGCGTATAACTCTGCAATTATGGAAAATATGAAAACCAAACTTGTAAGGTATTCTAGGTATTATTCACTAAATTAAAACACAAACAAAAAACCCATACTAAATATTGAATTATTTGGAGTAATACGAGATTTATTTTTAAAAGTTCTAACTTTTAATAAAAAATGTTTACTTTTTCAAGTTAATAATAATAATTTGCATAATTCTGGCTTAATTGCGTATGTTGGTTGATAGGATTATTAAATAGCTTTAAAATAAAAAAAGAATTATGTTAAAATGTTGAAAAGTTTTGAAGAAACATAAAAAAATGTGTGAGAGGTTTAGTTTTATTTAAAAAAAGTTGATTAGCCCATAACTTAAAAAATAAAAATGTTAGACCCCCTCTTTAAAGGGCATTTCGTCATCATTTTAGGTATACTTTCATATGACGTCAGCCGGTCACCTCCCCCCCGGAACACATTGTATAATATTTTTTTATTTTAGTTTCTTTTAAGTAATTATAGTTATTTATCAGTATCATCTTGACTTTTGGTGATAAATTTAACAATATTGGCTATGCACAATTTATTACAGACTTAATTTAATTACCTATATAGGTAATATATATATTGTATATAGTATATTATGTAAGTTTACTAATACTAAAAGATTTCATAATATTATAAATTGTAATAATAATATTATTCCTAAACAATTAAACTTTTTTGAGTATGGACAATTTTCAAAAAATCCATATAATATATATCCTTTTGTGCAATATATCAATAACCAATAACATATAAACAACGATAACATATCTATATAATATCACCTATATATGTGTTACAGTATTTGAAACTAATGTAAATCACTAATAAACTGCAACTACTCGTATTTAAAATGTTGTTCAATTGACAATTGTTTTGAGTTTCTGAAGTATTTTATCGAGGACTATCCAACTAAGTGTGTATAATATTATATAGTCTAGGAAACATGCATAATATATACACTTGTTCGTATTATAACTATGTTGTTTAGTGTAACGTCAAAGTTGCAATACATAAATAATACAGGATAAAGTGCTTAGATAAAAACAGTATATATTTTACTATTCGAGGACTAATCAAAGGATTATAAGAACACATTACATAAATACGTCTATTGAGAATTTGAGGACTCCATGGCACCAAGAAAAACTGTTTTGAAGGAATTAAAATTAAGTTACATATTTACTATAAATTGGTGGTTATAATTTTTAATAATTCGTGATATAATTCTCAAGGAAAAATTTAAAAATCTCTGTGCCAGAGTATAAGTGATTTCATTAACACAAATACAATTTGCCAGGAATTTGAATTAAAAACATATTTTCTGCATGTTTTTTTTTTTATCATAGCCCATACTCTATACGAGTGGTCTTCAACCTTTTTGGACTCGCGACCCACTCTTTTAGGATTAATTTTTTCGCGACCCACGTAGGCTTTGTAAAAAACTAAAATTGCTTAATGCTTTGCTGTAGTATACTATTAAAACTGAATAAATAAAAGTTACATTTTAGTAGGCAAAATATTTAATTATAGGTATTATCAATTAAAAATGTATAGAACTCATACGAACATATATTTTATAAACATTTTTTTTTAAAAGAAGACTTATCGTGATCCAATTTTAAATTTTACGTGACCCACCGGTTTAATACTATTGCTCTATATTATATAGAGTCTATAAACACCATTTTATTTCACCGAATGAGGTTATGTAAGTAAATTTGAGTCCCGAATCTATTTGTCTACATATAACACAAGTTGCAATACATATTGTTGACTTATACTAATTAATAATTATTCCTTTACATTAAATCGATTTCTTAAAAACTAATATGTTTATAATTTTTATTCATATACCTAAATTGGCTAAATATGTTTTTAATAAATATCACGTATTATTAACGAACATGTTCCGGGCGTGATATTCAGCGTATAAATAAGTAATATAAAGAGAGGAATCCAAAATTGCTAGAGTTCACAATGTTCACATAACACACATACATAATTTTACATTTTTAACAAAATATTAAATATCTGTAAATATTTAATTATATTGTTAATAACAATTTTTTTTTGAAATGTTAATAATAATAAAATCGAACTTAATTAAAGATTATACCTTAAAAATATAATATTAACAATAATTAAAAGTTTTACAATTTTTAGGATAGATTAATTGTATGGAAAAATTTAAGGATTGCTACCTACGGTATTCTATACATTGATGGCTTAGTGTAGTAAAGATAAGTGAAGTGAATTGTAAAGAATTTTCTGTACTTGGACGTATTTATAGTAGTTAAACATAGTATTGTATATTACCGTTACAATAGTTTATAATATTATTGTTGGTGTAATGGTGTCACAACTGGCGCAAATGCGCGGGTATTAAACTCGTAGTTTTAGTAAATAATCTATTTAAAAATGTGTAGTTTATCCTAAATAAAATTTCTTATGTATTTATGTAATATTTGATTGTTAGAAGGGCGCAATTTGGAATTTATTTGGCATATTATTATTTATAAGCATTTTCAGATTCTTAATGGTCGTAAACATTCTGAGCTTGATGATGCGTATTATTGCTACATACGTGCAATGAATAAAATATAAAAAACAAAGTGATAAAAAATTAAATAAAACCGCTAAGATATACAATTTATATTAGCCGTATTGATATAGTATTATGTAGTATGATGAACATAATAATATTACAAATAATTATAGTCCCTTTGCCTTCCAAGTGCCACCCCTCTCCCTCCTATCACCACCCTGAAATTAACCTGCACGTCCGTCCGACTGTTCGTACGTCTGGTTGTGTATATATATATATATATATATATATATATACTCGTTAGATCGGTCAAACCCGACACGTTATTATGTATATACGACGGACAACACAAGTACACCTACCCATATATTATTATACGATATAATTCGGACCACAAGAACTGTCTTCGTGACTAATGATGCTAAATTACGGCGCGCGGTAGCGTCGTCTGTCTCTCATTCGCTCACTTACTCTCTCTCATTTGCGAGTGTGTATGTGTGTGACGTGTGTGAGTGCGTATTATTCCCTTTGAAATAATGGTGTTATTATTTTAATAACATATCGGTGAAAAATTAGAAAAAAAAATACGAGAAGTATACGTGTGTATATCTGAGTATGTGTGTACGCATAAATGCTAGTATAGTTTGCAGAGAAAACGAATTTCATACGAATGTATCAAACCGTAGGATGTAATATTTTTTCGAACCATATAACTCCACTTTTTAGTACACGCTCATTTTTTACATTTTATTTTTTTGTTTTGTTTTTTTGTTTTTCCCTGAAAGATTTTTACCCAAAGCTTTTCTTATATTCCACTTTTGGGTGGTATACTGTATATATAAATGTAAATATATATATATATATATATACTATTACCACCTGTTACCGGCAATCTCGACGCTCTAGTTTTGGTCGACATTACGAGATTATGATATCCACGTACACGTATTATATACATTATATACGCACGCCGCCGCATATGTGTATAGGAGACGAAAGCCGCGTGTGCGATTAAAATACAATTTTGGTTACGTTACAGTGCTTCCCGCCCGCCTTTGCAGCCTGCCAGCCTTTGCCACTATGTATCGAGCAGCTGCTGTCGTGAATACGCGCATATAATATGTGTACTACATATATATCTCATACATTGTATATATATATAAACGCGTCCACACTCACACATGCTCAATGTTCATATATGAATTATAATATCATATGAGACAATAATAATATGTGGTGAGTAGTGACGGTTATACCCTTTGGAATTGCTGGTTAATTAAGAAAACATAGTAAATTGTACTGGGTATTATTTTATTACCGATAACGCTAGGTTTACATAATATAAAATACATGAAATTGCAAAAATATAGTATTTTAGTGTACAACCCTTCCTTCCCATAACAAGCGATGAGATTTACCAATTTTTTTGCGCTTATACGCATTAAACGCATACGGTTTATATTATTCTTGGAACTCTCCCTTTTCAACATCTTGGGCGTATTTAGTGTAAAGATATTCGAACGAACTAAAACTAAGTCCTATCATGTCACAGAGTATCAACAATGACAAATCACCATCATACCTATTTATTTTATGATATTTATAAACAAAGTACCAAAATAACTTATTTTTAAGCAAAAGTACAGATTGTATTTTAGAAAATAAAATCTAAACAATTTTTATTTTAATTATTGCATTTATTAATAAACAAATTCAAATAGCTTAAAATCAAACATAAGCTCTTAAATTACTTAAAATTAATGTACATAAAAAACACAGCAGTACGGTACAGTTTTTCAGATTTTAATGGTCATGTAGATATTGCAGATAATATTTTATAATACGTTATAAACGGAGTTATATTTATTTAATCATAGATCATCCATCAATACCAATCTAAAAAATTATATTTTATCTGGTTGATTATTATATTTTATTAAAATTAAATTGAAAAATAATTAAGAACACGCATTTCATATTTTCATGTTTGACAGTATATGAGTACTAAGTATCTTCGGTTAATAATAATTATATAGACAATTATGTATACAGGCATACAAATAAATATAAAACACAAACAATGAATCTAATACATTGAACAAAACTGAATATCTATTATAAATTATTTATGCATTTATTTATTTTGATATTTTATTAAAATATGTTTGGTATCGATTATAAGTGCATGCAAGAGTAATTAAGTACTTAATAATTTCGTCAAAATAGAAATCAAAACATTTTTAATAATTTAATTATTCTTATTTGAAGAACAATTTAGAGTTTATATTATACAATGCATACAAGATATCTTGTGATAACTTTTTTAGATTTGATAATTATTTGCTGAGTTTAGCCATTTAATATTGTAAAAAAAATCGATTGTCATTTTTTACATTAAACACGAATACACGATTCATCCGATTATTTCCACGGGAGTTTTCATGAAAATTTAAAGCACCACGTAAAAGTCATCGAAGTTGTCGTCCAATTCAAAAAAAAAAGTTTTTTTATTTACTATAGACAATTTCGTATATTATAATATTGTGTGATAGTGTAATATATGATTTTGTTTATCGTTCTTACGAGGTCAAAGCGCACCCGTTTATTATTATAATACATAGGCCCATTTCTTTAAAAATCACTCCAACGCCCTTCCTCTTCCGAACATACCCAGCGGATTCGACATGTCCACCAAACGCAATAGTCGAATTACAAACAAGCACATACTTATATTAATATTTATTATCGTAATTATCATAATAATAATAAATAATAGGGATAGATAGAGAGAGAGTACATGTTTATGATATTATTGTATAAAGTTTAGAAGTACAGGAGGAAAGAGGATTGATGTGAAAGAAACCTTGTTATATAATATATATGTATAACTATCAAAAGTTTAAATTTATTTAACGTTTATCTCCGGAAAAGAAAAAAATGTAAAATTATTATACCAACGATATTTGCTGCTCAGGGTTATGCAAGTGTATGCATATAATAAACAGAGCTTGTACATAAAAACGGAGCAGATGACTGGACCGATGCCAATATAAAATAAAGGGCCACCCTATATTATATACATATATAAATATAATATATAGACTATGCCCAAACCTAACCCTATAACCAGATAAAATTTGATAAGAGTAAGAGATCAAGTATTTTTCATTTTTCATTTTTTTTTTATTGTTTTGCGACAGTCTTAGTAATACGACCAAAAAAATAAAAATAAAATGTAAGCATTAATACGGTTTCAATATTTCTCAGATATACGAGGTACCTACGCTCGTTATTATTACCATAGCGAGTAACAAAGCACTATATTTAAACGATTTACTACACACACAATACATATGTAATGCATGTGAATAATACATTATTAAATATTATATGCCGCATCAATTTTGTCACTAGACAATAGATAATTACATTTTAATTATTAACCTAAAGTAGGTATATTGCATCGAAGTTAGAAACAATTTTTCCATTATATTATATTATTAAACAATTAAACCATTGTATTTGTATATTGTAATCTAAAATGTTTATTACTTATTATAGTTATTATAAAAAAAAAAATTACTTACAACTTGTATATTATTTTGTATATCTAAATTCTGAACATTCTTTTAAAATTATAAATGTTTTGCTTATTATATAATATGCGTTCTAATAATTCATTAATTTAACAACTTAACATTTGAACAAGTTACGTACATATTACATATAGGTAACTCTATTTATGTAGCTCCATACTAAACATACCCTCCACTTATCTTTTATTCCTTCAATTCTTTTTGAATAATTTTCGTGTACATTAAATTATAATATTATACTAAATCAACTTAGGTTCTTGAGTCCTGATATTCTATTTGTTATCAAGTACTATTTAAAGTTGATTTGTGCACTTATTTACCCTTCAAAATATGTGTACGTTTCTCCTATTTAATTATCTATTCTAACGAATTTCCTTTTAACTCAGAATTTATATTCTCTAACCAATTTAAATCCACATAGATTCTAACTGTTGTTATGTATTTTAATATTATATTAATTACAATTTTTATAACATGTATATTTTAACTACTATAATAATAGCAAATTCATCTGCCATCCACATCTGTCTTATAAATATAATACAATGTAATATAATAATATTATTATGTGTCTCATACATTGCTCAGTCACATCAGACACGTATTATATGTAATACGTTGATTTATAATACGTCTAGTTTTGTTTTGCTCGATTATTCACTACTTTTTTTTGACTTAATACATAAATACTATACTGTACAATAACTTACTTCTAAATAGTTATAATGATTCTAAAAATATATATGAGTAAAATAATATTTATATTATTATACAAAGGTAAAGGTATATAATATACTATGAATGTATAATATATATACTCATAAAGTTATATTGTAAATATAACATATTGGCTGTAAAAATACTGTGTTAAGACTATTTTTAGCTATATTTATTATTTTAACTATAAGATAATTTAGAACTGAATCTTACTATGTTAAATTATACTTTAAAAATGACAAGATTATATGTCTATAATTTATCGTATAAATTTAATAATAAAACGATTTAACTTTTGGAATATTATGTTTAATTATTTGTTCTTTATTTTTTTCACTCAAACATACTCAAGTATAGTATAATAGTAAATATAGTATAATATAATTATGTATAATTCTCTAAAAGCTATTTTATGTGCAAAATTCCAGAGTGTATATTTTGTAAAATTACTATATTACATATTTAAAATTAATGTACAAAAAAACCCTAGAGTGTATAATAAAGACTAAAGAGTAAAGTTACAATATGAAAGTTTTCCATAATCCAAATAAAACTAGACTGCATTGTATTGTTTATAACTTTGGGTGATTCAAACTTTCATCGCATGTATTTAAAATACCGAAAAATATAAATTGTCGTGTGAATTGACTACAATATTTGATATATTTACCACACACTTTATATAGTCCAACAATATATATATATATTACGTTAAAATAATATGCGAGTATAATTCAGTTCTCAATTCGTGTATTAAGAGAACAATGCAAAATTTTATTTCAAGGCGCCCGGTAGTATCAACTATACACAACTCATACAATAATACAATAATATTTTAATGCGCGAAATAAGTGCAAGCTGATCAAAGTATAATATAATACAGTATATAGACTACACAGAAAACGTATATTCATGTATACATAATAATAAAACAAAATCGGTCGAACAATGGCACAATACGAAACTTCAAGACATCCAATGTCATTAAATTAATGTGCTAGCTCAGTTTTAGCGAATAGCAACACACTCGCATAGAGGGTTCGTCGTAATAATAGTATTTCCTTAACGAATTTCGTGACAGCCCATTCACCGGAAACATATTGTACGCCACGAATAAACAGGGTAGTTTCCTCGAGTACATAAGCTAACTTTATAATACTCTACCTATATTATTATATACCATGTATATTCATATACTAATTTATATTGGCATTCGTTTGGCTTAAAGATTAATTTTATATACATAAAAAAAATGATACACAAAAACTATAGCTTAAATAAATTCGTAAGATTATATATACGGTATACTGTATATTAATATATTATATTATATTATATTATATTATATTATATACATTTAAGGTGTAACTTAAAATTCGCATCGACCCTTGAAAGGCCATTTAACTTCTATTGCGTCCTCAGCGATATATTTTATTTAAGCCTTCGCCCTTCAAAAGCATTTGTGACTTTTGAACGTACGCCAAATTATACATCAGCTGATTTTTATCTGTGATAGATTGATTCAATATATACAATAAAGTATAAACGTAATTAGATGTTTTAAAATTATTAGCAATAATATTATACATACATGATATTATATAAGTACTTACTGTAAATCATACTTAATACGTATAGTTCAATATAATATATAGGTGCAAGATGGCGAAAGTCCAATAAAAATATCTCTAGACATTATACAAATATTCTAAATTCTATAATTTTTAAAACTTTAATTAATTTTTCGTTGTATTAATTATAATAATTATTATATATTGTATTAAATGCATAGTATAATACGGATACATAAAATATGTATCTTTTACGTAGAGTATTTTTAGTTTGCGAGGAAGATAAGTGATTCATTAAATGTAATTAAAAAAATATAAACTTATAGCAGTTTTTTTAATGGACTAAGTTCGGTTTTTAGACTAGACGAAAAATAATGATTTCAGTTAGTTTGTTGCGATTCAAAAAATATATTATTCGTTAGGCCATCACAAGCTTATTCGCATCCATCCATAGTACGTCAGTATTGACTTATACCTAATTTAATTATTATTTAATATTATTATTATTATACAATATGAAATTGTATTTTATTTGACTTAAAATTTTTGTTGGTCATATTCTTATGATGATTTATCAGCTGAGGCTTTTGGTTTAAACATATTTTTATAATAAGTCTACCCGATATATATACTAAATTACATGTTTTATGAATATATATTTTATATGATTTGTCTTAAGCAAAAATTGTTTAACCTAACATATAATAAATAAAAAAAAAATGCTGGTATAAATGTATAATATAATATTATATATGATAAAATACTGCTAGAAATATTGTCTGACAGATTCTAGTCACTCAAAATCGTTTTTCATCGTATAAAATGATTTATCATTGAATTAAAATTTAATAAGTTGTTATAGTGCCTATACTCAATTATAACATACACTCGAGATCTAATTTACAATTCTATTTTTTTTATGATGTTATTTTTTTGAATAGTTATTTACTCATAATATTTCTGTTTTGCTTATGTATTTCATATTCTTATCTCATAACCTCAAATAGTATTGTTAAAATATAAAATGATTACACTTTCACTTGTATTCAAACATATTTGAAAGTATAACATTATTAATTTAACATAATTTGAATTTTTTTTTATTATTTAGTTATTATGGAAACCGTATACCTATTGTAGAAAAATTGTAAAATACGAAAATTACTAGTCATAAAAATTACTAAATATGCGAATAAACATATATATGTTTATTAAATACATGTTTTGTGACCACAGTCAGGAGTTAAGCTTAAACTGTTATGAACACTGTGTAGTGTAAAATAATAAGAATTTTTTAAATAATATAATAATTTATAAGGCGTTTTCATAAAGGAATATAATTTGCTTTATGGTAAACGGTTTGTTGAACATCTTAAGCAACATAGTAGATAGATATACAGTACTTTTTTTTTTAAATATTTTAATTGGATTATTTTAAAAACGAATTTTTCCGCGTGTAAACATATTATTTTGTTGTAGCAGGAAACACTTAATAATATTTAGACATATTTAACAGTCTTTACCACGCGATTACTGTCCGTACTGCAGTGTAAGAATACCACTTTAATAGGGTGTCTATTTTGAACGAGTTAATTTATTTTATAATATAAAATGAGTTGCGTACTACGTAACGGG